>NW_021847232.1:0-895 GCF_003651465.1 Formica exsecta
AGAGAGAGAAAGAAAGAAAAAGGTATTACTTTTATAACGTCAGAAATAGGTACTGGTTAAGTGGCCATTTACCGATGACCGGTCATTCATCCGTACCTACGTACCTATACATAGCATTTACTTTACGTTTCGCGAGACTATTTGCGAGAAGCTTAATCTCATCTCCGCTCGCGAGCGTATGCGAATAAATAATTCCGGTCACGAGTATTCTCGATGGCGACAATTCAAATAGAATCTCTTCGCATACAACGGCGGCAAATCTAGCATTGACCTACGACGGTACCGGTTGAATTGTTCGCAATTGAATATTCAGGCAAAAGAGCGGAGCGTGGAAAAGAGAGCACGGTAATTAATGCGGTCGCGCATGACAATTAACTCGCGCAAGGACAATTTGCGTGCGGCCCCGGAATATTCATTCCCGACGCAGTTTTCATACGCACGTGTACAGTCGGGTGTATAAATGGTACCCACATTCGGGCCGATGTATTTTTGCGATCCTCCTCATTCCTCATGAAGGGGGAGTAATAGAACCGTGTATGATTAATTTTGTAAATGGAAATGAATTTTCCTCCAGTATTATGGAAAACTCTCTTTGATCGCGTTTAATGTAAGCGCATCGAACAGTGTTAAAACGTAGCCGACTACACGCTCCCATCCTTTCGTCGTGACTTGCGTTCGCGCATTCGCGTAGCACGCGCGCCAGTGGCTCTCAACTTTTTGTCATGACCGGCGACGCAGACAATAATCCCGTTAGTCTTCCATTTCTTTCATGAGCATCCGCTTCTCATGAAAACACGTGCTGTTTTAAATAAAAATAGCAATTATACGTTGTTATTCATATATAGCCTCCATTTAGATCGTATCTTGATTTTATTTCATAGACACGTCGCGCAAA
>NW_021847233.1:0-895 GCF_003651465.1 Formica exsecta
TCGCCCATCGCCTCAACCTCATCGGACGACGAAGCGAGGGTGAGCGTCGCATGTGACCGCTGCTGACCACCGCTACTGATCGTCACCTCCAGCTGTGGTTGTTGCAGCTGCAGCTTGTTCCGCTGCTGTATTTTCCGCCGTTTCTTTCGCTTCCTGCGACCGTTACCACCGCCACCGCCGCCGCCGTTGTCGTCTTCCTCGGCTTCCTGCGTCGAACATCTGCGGCTATCTGTCTCGCTGCTCCTGGATGTCCTCGCAGTACCACGACGTATCGCCGCATCCGCTAATTCGGCCTCGTCGTCGTAATCCTTCACCTTATGGTCGCACGACATGAATACATTCACGTTATTCGATTCACGTTCAAGGGCGGGTAGAAACGATCGGTCGAGGACACGCCGTTTGGCACGACAGATGCGCTTTTTCGTGTCTATTACTTTTCATGATCATAGTGAGAACGAGAATTCTCATTAGCTATTACGCGGATCCTTCATAGAGAAGATCGAATGGAAACGAGAATGCAAGGTAAAGGTATAGTCAAAAATTAATAACGTGAATATAAAGAATATTATCTCATTAATACAGAATTGTTTGAAAATTATTAAAACAAATGATCAACATCGAGATTTTTTAAAGACGATTAGATGCTAAATACAATCTGGTTATATGATCAAACTCTTAGCGAGACTAGTGACTATCCGATTTAATTTTTAAAGTATATAATAGGATTAAATTATAGCGCCGTCATCTACTTCTGCAAATCTTGTTTGTATCGGCGTTTAAAAATAAATCGACTACTTTGAGAAGCTTCACGAGACTTCAACATGATCTCATGATATTGCATTTTTAAAAGATTATGTAAAAACAAGGAATGGTCGTCAAAAGAGATCTAAAAAAA
>NW_021847234.1:0-895 GCF_003651465.1 Formica exsecta
AAGACAGTATACAACTAGTTCTTTTCATCTCGATCAATTTCTTTTTTATTTAAAAATGCAAGATACTTCACATAGAGATACGGAATATCTTATATTCGCTAGACATGTAAACATGTAGCAACACGAGACAGATCTTAACTTCTACAAAATCTAGACTATATACGCTCCTCAGATATATACCACGAATTTCGAAAGCCGAGAGAAGATCGGTTCCGCATTTCTTACCTTTCGCCTGATCGAGATTTAACGAACGGTATAGTAAGTAAAGTCTCTGCGAATCTCTGCTTTGACTGTATAACGTTATCCGCTGCACTTCCATGAGATTCGTAGGAGTTACTGAATTCCTGGTAAAGTCCAATGTGGTCGTGGTGACCGCATGAATAGAGACTTGGCGTTCGTCGTAAGAACTTGGAGGCAAGTTTACGTCGTGTATCGCGAATGCGCCAACGCGCTTGCCGAGACTATCAGAGAACAAATTACTCATCAGTTGGTGATCGGCGTCGTTGCTGCTGGTCGTTGCTTTTGATCAATTCGATGTTCTTGTTCCGGTAAACCCGTATCGCGAGATTGTGGACGAAATCTTCCGACGAACGTGCTCTTAAAGTCCTCGCGACGAAATTACAGAGAGATTCTCGGACGTTCTTGATTACTCTCTTTGCGTCTGAAATTATCCCCCTTGGTCGCCGAAAATCGAAAATCGATTGTCGTGCTCGAAATACGAAAGCCGATCTGCATTTGTTAATTCAAACGCGCTACGTAACATTTAATTGTTTTTTGTTAGATACTAATTTAAATACCATAAATATTGTTAGTATATAATGTGTTATATATTTTTTTATATTATTTGCTCACGAAGATTTTTCTTATCGTTTTTAAAATATTTCACTGATATTTA
>NW_021847235.1:0-895 GCF_003651465.1 Formica exsecta
TCGTCTCGTCGGCACGCATCGACGAGAATATTCCCACAAATTGGCAGAACCCGGTTGAATCGACCCGCCGGAAAATATTCCGGCCGGATGAGCGCAACGCGGGATTAACGACCGAAAATAGAAGCAATCGTTAGCGGCCGTAATGTTGTTTATCGGTGAGAACGCTGAACCACCGAAATCCAGTAACGATGCTAAAATGATGGCGGATGGAATTTTATACTTTGCACGACACAACGCAGCGTTTAAGCTACGTCTTATTTTCAACGAAAAATTCACATTTCAATGTTTCATTCGCGAAAAATGTAGATTGCTTTAATTAGATTATATAAAATTCAAAGATTTAGAAGTTTAATCCTTAAATTTTTTTTGCATAAGACAGTTCGATATTATTTATTTTAATTTTGTAACATCTTAAGAGAGAGTAGAGAGATTCCAATATTTCTTCTGTAAAATCTTACAAGAGAAAAATTATGGAGCTGCCAAAAAAATTCAATTCTTATGAGACTCTTGAGGAAAGGCTAATACTGATCATTGTTGATGATACCTAATATTAATAATAATCGAATAAATACAGTTAACATTACATGAAGAAAATATTCTAACTCCGAGGAATTAAAAATATGCCAGTGTAATTTCTATCGTTTTAATCCCTGCCTCTTTCTTTCGCTCGCTCATTCTATTCCACGCTGCTTGTTTTAAGCACGGTGAACAAGAGCCAGTTAAATCGTGTATATACGCGAAGTACGTTGGACGCCCATTCAAGCTTTTTTATGCTTCCGTGCAAGTCAAATATTTCGTATTGTTTAATTCACAGTTCGCTCGGTGTGCAGCCTGGTCTCTCTCCCTCCCTTCCTCCCTCCTTCCCTCCCTCCCTCTCTCCCTCCCTCCCTCCGGC
>NW_021847236.1:0-896 GCF_003651465.1 Formica exsecta
CTGCATTTGAGATGGAGGAAGCGAAGAACATCATCTGATCTTTTTCTCCCAAATCGCGTCTTATTTTTGAAATCTGTGCAGTAAGCCGGTTTCATTTGCCAGTCGGGAATCATTAAAGAGCTCTCGAATTCTTTGCGCACCGAGGAAGTTGAATGAGCGGGGAAATACAGAGAACGCGACGGGCGGGCGTCCGACCATCTTACTGAAGAGATTTGCGAAAAGAGCGGGTGGAGGTGCTCAACGAGCGCCAAGAGTCGGAAGTCGGGGGCAACCGAGAGAACAATAAAAAATGGACAGGAGGAAAGAAACCAGCGGGTAGGAATCGGCGAATGAGCGAGAAAAGAGAGGTAGGGGAGGGAGAGACGTGGTACGTCGTAAATTACCGGCGGGAGAATACACTGCGCCGACGACTGACTCGTTTCGGGGAACATCGCGAGGTTTATACGTTTTAATGTACTCGTTAATAGGCCTCCCTCTTTCGTGGGTCCTTTCCCTTACCACCCCGCCTTTTAATCCCTCGAGGTTCCCACTCCGCGGATTATACTCTGGGAGATATATGTTGATGGAATCTTATATATATGGTTTTATAGTGCGCTCACGCTGATGAATACCATTTATATTGACGCCAAGATAAAAAGAGAAAGAAAGTGACTGGCCACACAGAGTGCATCTGGTTATTACAGGAGTGTAATTAATATTGTCTCTTTGGCTGGCGCCCGACAAGGAATTATGATTACCCCCTCGTTATTCTCAGTCAGGGTGAGAGAATCTCTGGGTCTCGACTTAAGCCCTCGCGAGAATTTTTGCTGACGACTTGATTTAACGCGGTTAATCGAGTTATATACAACGCGAATAGCTCATTGTGCGAAAAATTTTGACAATGTTTCTTTTTTTTT
>NW_021847237.1:0-896 GCF_003651465.1 Formica exsecta
TGATGTTAATTAGTTAAAAAATGCAAAATTATAATAAAAATAGGTCACATAAATACGTTAAATTGAGAAGATTATATCTCAAGTCACTTTGGACAGGTAATAAAACTATGTTTATTGTGCAACGATGCATCTTTAAGTTGCTTGATTCCCAGCTAAATATTCAGAAAAATTAACTGAAGAGGAATGAGTCCTAATACATGTCCGAGACTCATCCTTACTGTGATTTACTTCTTCACGCCAGTATACGATAATATTGTATTGGCATCACGGACTATCGTTCAAAGAAATTTAATAAGGAATAGAAGAATATAAAAAAACGAGAGATGTTCAGTAGTATTATCACATCCGTAGTTGCCATTAGTTTCTTATTCTCACGATTGTTCACAAAAAGTAATTCTAAATGTTCATTGTGTGTGTATGTGTGTATATCGAATATAAAAAATAATAGATGACCATTATTTATTAAGATCTTAATTACGAGCTCTCTCTCCAAATCTTTTTGGTGAAATTTTGTATCAGACAACAAAGAAATCTTATGAATCCAATCAATAATGCGGTCTCTTATGACATATAAGATTTTGAGATTCACAATTTAGAAAAGTTTTTAATAAAAGAAAAATATATAGAAAGCGTGTGTGCTAAAAATTGCGCCATATAATTTATTGTAAATTAAACATTAATAATATATTATTAAAATACATTATAAACTTTAGACAATTTTTATAGTATTTAAAATATTAATAATACATATTAATATAATAACAAATTGTTAATATCTATATACATATATATGTATCTAAATATTAATTTTATATGTATGTATTTATTTTATGATATATGTTATATAACATGTTATATTAATATATATTATCAATACACGTTTATATAAATATATA
>NW_021847238.1:0-896 GCF_003651465.1 Formica exsecta
GACGCTCACATAATAGTTCACCCAGATCACTCATGACTGCATACGCCCTCTGACAGTTACACTGCACAACATTCAAACACAGTTCATTCATCATTAACTCTCGCTCTTTCTCTACCTAGGGCTCTCATGTACTCCGGGCATACATCAGACAGAATCGAATGGTCACATTTATTTCCGCGCATCTTACAATTTCTGCACACACAATCCTTCCTACATTCCTTCATCATATGTCCACCCTGCCCACATCTCTGACACAGCCGTTCTTTCTCACTACATTCCCGCATCATATGGCCAAAAGCATAGCACTTATGACACCTCAGCACATTCACAAACTCTCTAATTCTAAACGCACTCCAGTTAACAAACACACGACCTTCATTACACACAATCGTCTTCACACGACTCGACACTTCTAGAATCACATTCCCACAAATTGCATCCCTCTTGTTATTCCTACTCACTATACGCACCCGTTCCCTAAACTCATCCTCGGGTACTTGCCCTCTCAAATTCTTCTCATACATTTCCTTCATTAAATCCTCATTCGACAACTCATTCGGCACATCATATACAATCAATTTTGGACCAATCTTACGCGGCATTTCCACCTTCAAGCCAATTTCAGCAAATTTAGCACATTCCGTAATTCTCTTCAACTCACTCTCACTCATTGTCTCAATCGCAATACCACCACTCCTTGTCTTACGCACAGCTTTCACTCGCACATTCAGTCCTTTACTTACATCTCGCATCACTCTCTCTTTTACTTGTTCACCCGTCATCTTTACATTCGCATCTTTCGCTTTTACCACCACAGCAAAACTTCGCTCTTTCACGCTCTTCATATCACTCACTTTTACACTCGTAACGCACGCACTACCTACACCCTTCTCACT
>NW_021847239.1:0-897 GCF_003651465.1 Formica exsecta
AATATATATAAATATATTTCCAAAATATTTGTTAATATTTAGGAATATTTAGCACAAAACTTATGCTTATTTTAAGAATCTATTTTGTTACAAAGCTCTCAGGAGATCCTGTTTCTTGAAAATTTTTTTGTCTTTGTTATCGTTTTTTCTTTATTATTGGACATTGAAATCTGAATCAATTTATGAGTAATCGAATCTTTCGCCTCGTGATGTTACAGACGATGGAAGCGGTTTGTCAGAAGCATGCAGCACGCCGATCATTGGAGCAGGATCACGAGCAGGCTCTAGTCATACAGTGATGGACATGGATGACATGGATCCGGGCCATCTCACTACTCGCTCGTCTCTGTCGAGTCTTGGAGTAAGTGTATGCAATTTATTCAAGGGACGTCGAACAGTTGCAGTTGCATCTCCCCGAAATACATTGCACTTGTCATTCCCAACTTTCGAGAGAAGTTGCATCTAATTATCGCGATTTAACAAATGTGGGACAAATTACGGCGTTGAATCTCGTTCAGGATGAAAAATAAATGGTTCTCACCTCGCGCTGGGAGTTGGTCGCTCTAAGATCTTTGCGATTCTAATTTTCGCTATTCCAGGCACGCTCGGACTCGATGGCGTCGGTATACAGCGGTGCGGGCGAGGGACGCTGCTGTCGATCCGTGGTCGTTACAGGCGAAGTGGAGTTCGCCTTGCAGTACGACTATAAGAATCTGACGTTCGAAGTGCACGTGACCAAGTGCAAGAACCTCGCGCCTGTCGACGTGAAGCGCAAACGATCGGATCCGTGAGTAATTCTATTTAATTTGCCGATTTTTCCTTTATTTTCATATTTTTATTTGATTTAATTTTTTCTCTATTTAATTTTAATATTATATTAAATGCTTTCTTTATTAT
>NW_021847240.1:0-897 GCF_003651465.1 Formica exsecta
TCTCTCTCTCTCTCTCTCTCTCTCTCTTTCTCTTTGATTATATATTTATCAAAAACATCAGGACACTACTGCATCTCTTGATACATACACACATACACGCATCATGACTTTCTATAAAAACAGAGAAAGAGATAGTGCCATACAAAAAATGCAGCGCTCTCTTCCAAAGCAATATTATTTATGCTCACATAATATTTTTTTTTTATTAGATTCGTTGCCAGTTGCCACAGAACAGTGCGTACGTGCATTGCAGTCCACTGTAGTTGAAACATGTCTGCCTTTTGCATATGCTGCGCTGTGATGCATTTAGAATGCTTTTTTCATTCCGCAGAATGCGCTTTCTTAACGCGATGGCCTCGTGACAACGTAGCCTTACCAAAAAAAAAAGGAGAAAAACGAGAACGTTTCTCATTTAGCGAAAAGGTCGTTGAAAAACAAAATATTATGCACTATTTGCAATTGAATAATGTAAATATTCAGGCAGTCTATCAAATATTAAGCACTGCGACGAAATTAAAAGTGAAATGTAGAAATATACTTCATGCCCAATTTTTTCCAAAGTTTGTGATAAAGTTAAAGAAGTTTTTATGCACATTTGGATAAATTAGCTGTTTACAATTTCAAAATCAAATTAGATATGCTAAACATAGTTATACATTACATTTGTTACACATTTATATCAAAAATAATAATGGAATCGAACATAATAAATAGTAAGAACGTATGAAGAGCATTAAAATACATTACTATTTTTTTGAATTGATAATAATATATAGATAGTTATGTGTTTATATATATATGTATAATCACTGTGTCATTTTGCTAATTTTATATCTGCACACTTTATTATATTTATTTAAAATAATAAATCAATATTTATATATAAATAAAAGTGTG
>NW_021847241.1:0-897 GCF_003651465.1 Formica exsecta
CAGCTTTGCGGCATGCGAAATGTTTGCGTTGCAAAGATGAAAAGCGAAACGCTCTTGCAAATATCGAAGATTTGCAACTTTCTCTTATTGATAGTTCGAGAAAATCGTGTGGCATTATTCCAACATCTATTCGAACTTTGCTAGAAAGTATTCGTGAAAGCTTCACGAAATGAAGCGAGGTCTTCCACGATACTGACAACATTTTGAAATTGTCTCGCATGAGACAAATTACTTTCGCGATGTAAGCTGCTGCGGCATCAGAGGAGAAGAGGGAACGCACAAGTTAGAGCAAATTCACGAAAATGAAATCTCTGAATTTTCTCTCGACTGACGCGCGAAAAAAATATATTTTTCTGTACAGCTTTTTTTATCTAGAAATTTTTCGTGTATTCATACACGTACCTTGAGGCAAAAGGGAAAAATATATTTTCAAGATGTTAGAGCGACTAGACGGACTAGGTGAACTCGCGCATGCGTGTGTAGTTTTAAAATTATCGTTGGAATATGGAAATGAGAGCCGAGATGTGGCGAAATGAATTTATTTCTTCGACGTAAAATTACAGGTTATGAAAATTAAAAAATAAAATATATAATAATTTCTCATCAGCTTTCGATATAATTCCAATAATTGCAGATTTTATCGAAGATGCTGCCGATTCTGCAGCAAACTATCTAATTACATAATTCGAATAATAATTGTTTCAAGATTTTTCTATCGATAATAGATATAAAGAAATATAGAATAATGGAAATATGGGAATTGCGTTGTAAAGCTGTACAAGAATTTTTTTTATTACTTGTTGTACCATGCTTATTGCTTTGATCATTTATTACAGGTGGCAAGGATGTCGGTATTTCTTTCTCCTTTTTCTTCTTTTTTTTTTTTTTTTGAGAGAG
>NW_021847242.1:0-897 GCF_003651465.1 Formica exsecta
CTATGTGGACAACTAGCGCGTTTGAAATTTTTGCCACCATATCGCGCGCGTCCTCCATTATTGATAAGTATCGAATAACATGACTTCTCCATTACAAAATCGGCTCCGGAATAACGAAGCGGCCGCCGGGACCGAATTTCCGCGCGGTATCGCACGGCGCTCGGCTTTCCGACTGATGCACAATTCATGAAGACGATCCAACCGGTCTCGGAGCGTTGTCTCATTTTTCCAAATACCCCTCGAAAATCCCAACCATACCCTTAGTACCGCGCGACGACAGTAAAGCTTTCCTCTCTGGCCTCTGCTCTTTTCCGCGTATCATTCTCTCTCGTCTCGCCCACCATTTCCCCTCACCGTACCTCGAGTACCGTACGAAGGTATCGCGTAACGCGTTCCTGTCGTAATTCGAGCATCGTGGATCGAATGATGGCGTTGGATAGCCCGTTGTCAAGGAGAGGCTGTGACTGGTAATCGGGCACGTCGGTGTTAAAGTCCCAGTTTCCGGGGCAAGTTTCCGCCGCGGAAACAGCCCGAAACACGTCCACGAGCGCTGTCTCATTGTATCAGGTTCGTCGACGTCTGGCTGGTGCATCGCGCGGGAGGATGGGGACAGCAAAAGAGGAAACGGGGAGAGGAAACGGCGCACAGTAGGGTGTTGCATCGGGTAGGTGGAAGGAGAGGATGGCTTACGGTCGACCAACAAAGGCCGTCGATCGTCGACGTCGGCTCATCCTCTCGGCGATCGACGTGAATGCCCGCGAAATTTATTGTTTCGCCGCGGCTTAGCACGCTCTCGCACGATCCCTTCCCTGACTTCCCTTCCCTGACTTCCCTTCCCTCATTTCCCTGTACAGCCCTTCATCCCCCCCTCTCTCTCTCTCTCTCTCTCTCTCTCTC
>NW_021847243.1:0-897 GCF_003651465.1 Formica exsecta
AAATCTCACGCCTTACACAATTACTATACCTTTTATACAAGCATGCAAAGATATTTAAAAAAATCGAAAAATATTAAGTCTCCAAGAATTCAGAAATATAAAAAAAGCAAATTTTTTTATTTGTAAAAAAAATTAATATTTTGACGAGTTATAAATTTCTCTAAATTGAACAAACATGTAAGCAAGTAAAAGAAAAATTATTATATCGAGAAGATACGAATAAGTGCTTCTTGCTCTTAGAAAAGTGATTACAAATGTAATTTAAGAAAATATTATGCTTATTTAATGCCATTTTTTAAATAAAATATGGGGTATAAAGTGCTCATCGCTGTCTCATCTTACGCGAAAGATTCACAAGTAAAATAATACAAAATCGCTTTCAACGCTCGAGATCAACCTGCGCGCTCGACCATAATATTAAAATTTGAATACACCGGAACCGCGAGGGTGTCAATCGTCATCGACGGCCGCAACTTAGCGACCTCGTTTGCCTCGAATTAGCAACGCGGAAGCCTTGCTAGAAGCTCCGAGACAGATCTCGCCTATCATCAACCAGCACTCATCCTTCGTCAGAGCGCCGGTTCTCCGGCGCTGAATCGGCTTCTACCGGTGGCTTTCATCGGCTACGCGAACGAGAGACAAGAAGCGACTACTCTTGTCTCTCATCCGAGCCGGACTGTCGTCGGTATCGATCGGCCGTTCCTCTCCCGCGCGGCGGTGTGTTACATCGCCGCCGCGGCCCCTCCGGCCCGCAACCTGTAATTTCGGTAACCACAAATAAAACCATACGGTGTGTGTGCGTGTGTGGATCGACGTGTAGTCCGCTCGACCACACGAGAAAGCAATACAGCCCGAGAGCGGTATCGGATGTCTATAGGGTGCCCTTCTCGTTCCCTT
>NW_021847244.1:0-899 GCF_003651465.1 Formica exsecta
CGTCGTCGTCGTCGTCGTCGTCGTCGTCGACGTCATCGCCGTCGTCGTTAATAACGGTGACGACGGTTTCGCGTCCGAAACACTGGACGTCGGAAAAGACTTTTCGTCAATTTTCTCAGAGCTGGAATTCTCTGAAGAAGAGGGGCTCGATGCCTTCGATGTCTTGGAAGAGATGCTGTCGGCCTTTTCGCTTTTTTCAATCGTCGATACGTCTTTCTTGTTGTCAACGCTCGGGCTATCGGCATTCTTCCCTGAAAAGTCACAGTCAAGCGCGATCTAAACGCCACGTAACGCGACAAAGCTTTCATTATCTGATTCGTACGTGTACAAGTTCCAAGGTCGAGGAACGACACAAAGGCGCGCCTGTAACCTCGTTGAACGGTTGGAAAATTCGCGCAATACGACGCAAATAAAACTATCACGAGTGCGCGCATCAATAAAAGTCAATCATTGCTATTAAACTAACAAAAACAGTATTTACAAGAATAGATACCACCGAATGCGGTGGTAATGCATGTAAAGAAGTAGAGAAGAACTTTATCGCAATACTTTGATATTTTATATCGAGATCTTGATTATGTCCTTGTAAATGATCAAGGATCGTATCCCTTACAGAGAAATAAGAGAACGAAGAGTGAAACGTGTTATAAATACACTTAAGCGATCGTTACGGAGTGACTCTTTGCGCTGTGCTTTGCCAAACGCGAGCACGCTGGCTAATGTTAGCTCTCATTGGACCTCCTCGTAATAGCTTTTATGTATTTCGTAACTGTGCGTTTTTCTCGGTAATTGTCCGTGCGAAAAACGATTAGCTTTCAAAGTTCTCTTTGAAATTGCAAAAGGGAAAAAAACTGTCTTCTCTCACCTTCCTCAGTCTCATATTCGTCCTCTTCTCGGCA
>NW_021847245.1:0-899 GCF_003651465.1 Formica exsecta
TCTCTCTCTCTCTCTCTCTCTCTCTCTCTCTTGCCGTGTTCTTCTCCGCACCCGCTCCGGCTTGCTACCGTCTGAGAAAGAGAGAGAGAGAAAGCGTAGAAAAGCTCCGTCCGGTGAGCCGCGCGGGATTTTGAGCCACGAAGTTTTCGCATTGTCATTTGGGACGCAACGCAAAAGGGAACTAGAGGGAAGGAACCGAGGGGGAAAGGAGGACCTGCGCGAGAGCGAGAGACATGCGGAAGGGCGACATTGAGGGGCTGAAAGGGTGGACGGGAGCGAGAGGGCGAAACGTATAGACGAAAGGAGAGCGGGCGAGCAGATTGAAGAGAGAGAAGGAAATGAAGATGGAGAGAGAAAGAGCGCTAAACGGATGCAACGATAGAGCGACGAAGAAATGATGGAGATAAAGAGGAATAGAGAGGGAGAGAAAGTTAGGAGGCGGAAGGAGTGATGGTTTATTAATAATACGAAATAACGTTACCGAACTTTATTAAGTTTTGCGTAAGCGAGCCCACGTTGAAGTCTATCGCTACAGTTTATTGTGTTGTAAAAACATACGCTTTAATATATTACATAAAACACATGATTTTCAAATAAAAATAATATAAAAATGATTGCCTGTTATTCCTTATATTTATAATATAAAGTATGTATAAACAGAAATAAGCGGCGCTTGAGAAATAGATTATTTTGATACGCAATACAATTGAATCGTTAAACGTCGATAATAGCTTTTTGATATTGATATAATTTTACCAATCATTGATAAGCTTAAGTAATATGATATACTATATAATAAATAATCCATATAACATTACATGTCGATCAAAAGCTTGAACAATGTTCGCTTTAGATAATTAACAAGGTAAAACGAGAGAGAAAAGAGAAAGAAAACAAGC
>NW_021847246.1:0-899 GCF_003651465.1 Formica exsecta
GTATGCATAAACGACGATTACATACATCCCAGTGTTCGTATCCATTGTGCTTCTCCATGTCGGCTCGCGATCTGCCAGTGAAACTCGTGAGAGAGAATTGCATCGGTGCCATCGCTCTTCTATTTAAGGTATAGCACCTGAGTATCTGCTTCGTTAGCTTAGCAATATCCTTCTCGATCATTAACTCATCGAATGACAAATCAATGGTTACCATCAGCTTGCAGGGGCTAATCGCCATGGTGCTCTTCTTTAAAAGCTTCCGCGACGGGCCTAGACTCAAATTATTCGCGCGCGCGTACGCGCGTTTCTCCCTCGCTTTAGCCCTCTCTCGCAATCTGCAATGATAGACACATTATTATGAGGTGTGACGTGAAGCTTGCCGAATAAAAAGACCCCAAATACAAAGTTTTTTATTCATGAAAAATAAATATAAAACTATACAAATTATTAAAATGAGGAACTGTAGGTAAATCCTTTCTCACGACAGTTGACGTAAAAATTGTAAAGATGATAAGACGTATAAATTTCTGCTTTTAACAGTAAGATTTATTCTCCGGAAACTTAAAAATATGAAAGATACGATAAAGTTGTCACAATTTACAAAATTTTGAACGCGCCGCGAGACTTTCTAACCTCTTTTCATTCTTCCGCTCTAGCCATTTTTTCCTCTTCTGCATTTTCTTCAATTGACGCTTACTCATATTCGATGGTAATTCGGGTGATGTATTCGCAATGATATTCTTATTCTCTTCCGTAGACACGTTGTCCATATTGTCGATTAATTATTAATCTTTCCCGGCGTGATCACATACATATATATAAAGGTAAATGTTTGATTATGGCTGCGGTCGGGGAGACGCTAGAAATGCTTCGAAGCGTTTGATTGACCAATCAGAACA
>NW_021847247.1:0-900 GCF_003651465.1 Formica exsecta
AGAGAGAAAGAACGATACTAATTATATTTTCATATTTCTATCATAGCGCTTATGTTTCGTAGCGACAAATTTTTTTCAATTATTGTGAAAGCTTTACTTAGCCATTTCAGTTACTATCGTTGCATTTGCTTTCACAGTAATTATATTTAATGTTGCAACGTTATTGATGAACGTCGTAATGGTGAATGGTACAAATTAGCCATTCTAATGCCATCTTTTTTCGAATCTTTATTCTGTTTTCGAACAAAGTTTCACAAAGTCCAAAACGGGAAAAAAATGATAAAATCAATCGCATCGATCGCCACGCATCGCTCGCGTTACGTTAGTGTTGTATTCGCTTCCTAAATAAATCGAGCATTCCCGTGGGCACACGGTTTTGGAGTTTTATGGCAATCAAAATTGCGTCTCGTTACGCGTCGCGGTTCTCTCGTTTTCGGTACTCGCCGACAGCTCTCTCGCAGGGACACCGTACGCGTCTAAATCCCCTTTAAAATCCATTTTCGTTCCCGCGTTTTTCAATCGATTTGTCCTCCCTGATCGCTCCGATTACAACTAATTGCTCTCAAACATGCCGAGCAAACTTTTTTCACATGAAGAAAAGACGAGGAGAAAGTTAATCCTTTCACTATCCTACCGAGTTTCAAAATACAAACCGTAACAAAGTTTCTGTATTGCAGATCATTCATAGTTTCAAACTAATGATGATGTTAAAAATATGTTTGGCTGAAACGGTTTTAAAGCAACGGTTTTAAGCACAAAAAAATGAATATGATAAATGCTATTTTAGAAGAACTATTATATACTTTTTTATCATTGAATATTTACGTTATATCACTAAAATATCGCGTCTGAATTTGTCACCTGCAAATATTTCTTTTTCTTTTTTTTTTTTTTTTTGGG
>NW_021847248.1:0-900 GCF_003651465.1 Formica exsecta
TTTATAATTGACACATATATTGATTTAATTAATGTTGTTTATCCATAAATAAATATTATGCACTTATAAATTTCTATAGATAATTAAGTATTCAAATAACATAAATGCGTCTTTCGACAGAGATTTGGAAAATTTACGAGAAAACGAATGTGCTCGTAACAGACGTATGGAAAACGAAATGGATCAAGAGTTGCAAAAATATCAGAATCTCGCGAACATTGGAATGAAGGAAATCGCTATGTATCGTGAATTGTATGAGTATGTGATAGCCAGGTGAGCCAATATATTGTAACCTCTTTAAATAGTAAATGCTCTTTTTATTGCAGTTTTGTTTTTTTAATCATAAATATCCAATTTTTGTTAAATTCTCAATCCTTAATCTCTTAAAAGGCATATATGTAAGATTTTACTTCAACGCAAATATTAGACATTAATTTATTTTTACTTTAATTTACTTTAATTAGATTGGACATGCATATGAAATCGACTAACACGATTTTAACTGATACAACAACTCCATCCGCAGATACCTCTCTCAGAAGCAACAAACGAAAATGTACTTTATTGGAAGAAAGTGAAGAGTGCAGTAGTAATGATTACAGCGTTACAGGCATTACTAGGGGTGATGTATGGATTACAGAAGTGAATCCCCAAGGACGATTTATAAAATTCAATAATAAAGGCAATAAGGTAAAGATGAAAGCTTTGGAAGAATTCTCGCGGCGTGCATTTTGACTTTATTTGAGCTATATAGATCACGTAATTCAACATATCGAACATAATTTCTGCAACAGAAAATAAATTTGAGCGGCTGGCAGATTATTCACAAAGCTGGTACTCTGGAGACAGTTTTCAAGTTCCATCGTTCCACGAAGCTCGAAGCAGGTGCTAACATAGTGG
>NW_021847249.1:0-901 GCF_003651465.1 Formica exsecta
CTATTAAAAATATTTTTATTTATATTTATTTTTATATTATAATACTCATATTTTTCTCACTATTGATAATGCATATATAATTATTATAATATTATTTTCGACTTTACTCGCGAGTGGTGCAAGCTATAAGTTAGTTAACTGCGAAGGGCAGAAAGTAATATAATTAGCGGCATAATTAGCACAGTGGCGCAAGCCACAAGCAAATTGATGTTTCGAAGGGCGAGAAGCCATATAATTAGCATCATCGCACATAGATGACTATAATTCGTTCAACTGCATCTATTAAATTATATTTAATTAATAAATTTCAAATTAAATTAAAATATTAAACAATAATATTAATAGTAACATTAGACAAAATATAAAAAAGAAATTTTATAAGGAAAGAAATTTATAACTATTTTTTGACAATTTTTTCGGGTACAAAAGATATTAAGAAATTTCAAAACTTGACAAAAAAGAAAAACTCATACACGTTTATTTTTACGATTGAAATTCCTCCCTTTTTCGCCGTCGAATTTACGTTGCATTAAATCACCGCTCGTAGATCTTTCCGAGGACGAAGAACGGAGGGAGATTTTTTTTTTCAGGAGAGCGAGGTTTAAATTGGGACGCCATTAATTGTCAGCGGGAGGGAGTGTTTTCGTGATTTAAATCGGCTCAAATTACGCGGCGGATTACGGTTTCGCAGGCGCGACAAAGTAGCGGAGGCGCGGAATTAGTCAGACGCGCTATTTTTCTTCATGCCGAGCGCGACGCGAACCGGACGCGTCATCCGGTTACGCGGACGACGCTTATATATTAGGTCATATCGAGGCTGCTAAAATTACGATAAACGCACGTGAGTGTTTATGCGATTTTATTACATCTTTCCATGATTCAACATTCCCCACGGAAACGA
>NW_021847250.1:0-901 GCF_003651465.1 Formica exsecta
AAGGCTTTTATATCAGGAATTTCAGCTAAAATAGCTACTGCTGACTCCTCTCCTATGCCTGGAATAGTCAGTAAGAGTTGAAAATCTTCCAACAATTCTTTGTGTTGTTTTACTAGTTCACATATGGAGTTTTTTATTGTTTCTATTGATTGTTCTATGGTCATTGCTAGGTTTTCCCAAACATTTACAACTTCTTCAGGCAGTCTCTCTGTCTTTTCTAAATGATTATTTACTAATGTTAATTCATCTTTTAACGCATCTGAACAACGATAAAGATGTTTTAATTTTTTCTTTTCAGGAGAAGGTGGTGTCCAACGAGAAAGTTCCTGTCTTTGACAATAATCTGCAATAATTTCTGCATCAGTCTGGTCATTCTTTTGTCGTGCAAGCTTACTTTTTGCATAAAACCTTATGCAAGCTGGATTTACAACACTCACAAAATGTCTAGCGTTATAAAGGAATTCAGCCAAAGCCTCGCTATAACAACCAGTGGCTTCCATGCAAGCTTTTACTTCTTCTACGTTATGTTTTTGTAGAAAGTTCAGCAGACTTTGAAACCCAGTATCATCATTTTTAAATTTCCTTTTCCTAGTTTCACGTTTTCCTTTTTTGCTTATGAATGAGAGAGAAACATCAAAATGTTCTTTTGAAACATCTATACCTAAAAAGTTGTTGATCATATATAACCCCATATGTTACCATTAAAAATGAAAAGTAAGGCTAACCTTGTGAATACAGAATTAGAACCATTTGGTCTTTCTAAGATACCGTCCAGCCTATAACTTTTGAGAAGGGACTCTTTCCTATACCACAGATTTTATATCTAAAGTTATTGACAAAGTTTTCCCTTCTCCACCTAATGTTTAAGCTTAAAACACTAGATGCTTTTTTCAAGATACAA
>NW_021847251.1:0-901 GCF_003651465.1 Formica exsecta
ACACTTTAATTTAAAAAAAAAAAAAAAAGAAACAGCCGTTGCAAAAATGATCATTTATGGTACACTGTAAGCACAATGGTAATTTTATTAAATATTATTAAATTATATAATAAAGTATACCCACACACGCCGATCAAAAAAACATAATGTATTTTAACATATTCTTTCTTTCAATTAAAAATCGAAAATATAATATCATTTTGTATAACTTTCTATTATTTAATGAAACCTGAAAGATTTTCGGAGCACAGCGTGACAAAATGTCAAGTAATTATTCTTTTTGAAATAATTGTTATATATATACGATTTTTTTATTTAACAATCGCGTATTTATCAAAATTTATTAAAGTTAAATAACATCTTCATTTCACTTTTGCATATTAATTCCAGTCCATGACGTTCATTAAATGTGTCCCAATTAGCAGCATTACATAAGTACGAAATTGAAAATTGGGAGGCTGCAAAAGAGTAACTAAATTTTGAAAAAAAATTAAGTTATATTAATTATATTAATTAACACATTATAAGTATTGATTAACTTTTATAAAAATTAAATTGCACTTCTGATGTTTTACTTTCCGCTTTAAATTTTAAAAGCAAAATTCGGACGCATTTCAAACAACAATTGCTTCTCATTTCTTTACACGTCGAAAACTGACACCGTTTACATCGAGCGCGTCGCGCTTTCGTCACCGTTCGCGATGAATCATTCGAGACCGAATTTGTAATATGCTGACAGTGACGGAAAAAGAGGGAAACAAGTATCACGATATAAAAATGATGCAGAGACGATTCCTGAGGTCGAGACCTCAGATAAGAGGAGAAAGTCGACAAATTCGTAAACTTTTACCGGGACGGATCGACCGACGTTGCCGCTCGTTTATCGCTCTTATGTGCGTAT
>NW_021847252.1:0-901 GCF_003651465.1 Formica exsecta
AAAAAAAAAGAAGAAAATAAAAGGAAATTACAACTCCTTGGAATCGATATAATATATAAACGTGTAAGTTTAAAAAAATAACATTTTAAGATAGAATAGAAATAAGTTACACCTCGAGAATAATGCTTTGTTATACTCGAGGTACCCAGAAAAACAAGAACTGGTTGCAATTTAAGTGAAGCGAAAAGAAGCATAATGTACGTTTGAAATTTCTCCCGTTTTCGGAAACACTACGGTGAGACATTTGAACCCGTCGACAAGGAAAAATTCTCATCGGCAGGATGCACTCAAGAAAATAACAGGTATAGCTGCTATCGGAATCGATCGGAGATAAGAGAGCTCGACGAGAAAAATTTCTATCGTCGAGAACACGTGCGTTTCGCGGGATTAAAAGAAGCGAAAAGAGCACGAGTTAGACGTCGACGAGCGCGCATGATGTAACGCGGCAGAGAGTTCGCGGAAATGATTATTTTTCAAACGAATCGTATATCCGAGCGAGATACGACCAAGATTTCACGACTGTATTGGATTTTACGGAGGATGAGGACGACGCGCGCGCTCTGATTCTCCGAATTCCGCTCGAGCGTCAAGATGCTGCTGCGGGAGTCGATGAAAAGTGCAAGAATGTCCCGGCCACGATGCGTTAAAACCTCGGTTCGAGCGGCAGTAAAATTTTATCGCCAACACACCGACTTCTCTCCCTCGAGAAAACACGCCTTCGCGAGCGCACGCTGGAAAGGATCGCTCGCGATTTTTATTGAGACCGCGATGTCAAACGAACCGGAAACGCGAGCGTCTACAAATTATTTATCTTTCGCTCGTAAACATTTATTTTTAATTATACGTCACATTAAGCTCCCAATTGAATTATTTTTCAAACGACAATGCGCTTGCGATGTGA
>NW_021847253.1:0-902 GCF_003651465.1 Formica exsecta
GCAATGTTGCTGCAATGTTGTTACAACGTTCTGTGCTGTATGGGTCTCTTTGTGTATCTTTTAGCTGGCGCATTATATTTTTTGTAACATTCTAATTTTCTTATATCAGATATTCTTTCTGTTGAAATCTAATCAAAATTTAAAAAGATACGATTTTTATCCTCTAAAAACATAAAAGATATCGTAAATAAAGTCGTGATAAAATTGTATGCTTGTAGGTCGGCGGAGATATCTCTAGTACAATTCTATACCAGATGAAGCCGTTCGGTCGGATAGCCGTATGCGGCAGTATCTCGACCTACAATGCGGATGCTTTGTCCTTACCCAAGTGCACTGTTCTGCAACCCACGATGGTGTTCAATCAATTGAAGATGGAGGGCTTTGTCGTTTCGCGTTGGTCAAATCGCTGGAACGAGGGAATCGAGCATAATCTGCAGTTGATCCGCGAAGGCAAGCTTCATTATCATGAGACCGTGACCAAAGGCTTTCAGAATATGTTCGATGCTTTTGTCGGCATGTTGCACGGCAAGAATTTCGGGAAGGCAATCGTCCAAGTGTAAAATCGACGTTACAAGTATCGCCATGCAGTGCGTCTAATATAAATGTATATCCTTGAATATTTCTAAAAAATTAAGAAAGATATGAATTTTGTATTCTTCGTGAGCTTTCATGTACTCTTATAATACTGTATGCGCTAACACTATAGATTAAGATAGTTTTGAATGGCACTTAAAAATGACGCAATGTGTGTTATATAAGTGTTTAGCGAGACTTTGGGTCGAAAGATAAATGAATACAGTTATAAATAAAAATTTATAAGTTTATTTTTAATGTTCAATTAATTAATAACTTATATTGTTTATTTTCGTTTCTGAAATAAAATATATTATATATATTTATAC
>NW_021847254.1:0-902 GCF_003651465.1 Formica exsecta
CACGCTATCTCTTGCGAAATTGCTGATTAACATCTCTTCCAGAGACAAAAAAGATGTTTGCGAGAAGTCCACTTTGCCGAATAGTACCGATTTTAAATAATTAATCATAGAAAAAATTCAATTTTAAATAAAGATAATTTATTCCTTTAAAAAATCTGTCAAAAGTTTTTGTTAAATCAAATTTATAAATTTAAATGTGTTTTTAAAATACATATATTCCTAATTATATACATTCATCTCTATTTCCTTCCAGCAATAGTATAAGCGTAATTTATGCGTTATCTGCGCAAAAGTTAAAGTCATGACTGGCATTTTCTCGCGATGCAAAGATCCTCGAATAATAAGATTCGTATGTACAGTGCGGCGCACTGTGTAGCAGTTTCCTCGGCCTTTCGTTCTCTCGATTCTCTCCCGCACTCCTCCCCTTTCTATGTAGAAACGCGTCAAAGTACTCGCAAAGGATTTATTTCATGAATGCGAGACGAGCGAGCGAGACGAGAGATTCGGAGGACTATTAGAGAGAGAAAGAGAGAACCGGGTGGATGGACGATCGATGTAGGAGGTAGAAGTAAAGTTGCAAGTAAGCTTGTAAGAAGCGAGCTACGATTTATTTGACACATCGCGCCGACCGCGAGCGATCTAGAGTGGTTTATTTTATAAGACCAGATTGCCGGCCTCGCTCCGCCGGAATAGAATAATGAACGTTTCTCTCCTTCCTTAGCAATACAACCTCCTCATTTCTCCCTCTGTTCCAGTACCGAATCCTCCCTCTCGCTCTTTCTACCCTTAGTTGAGAAAGTCGAGTATCATTCGACAAACCGTTCTTCGTAAAAAAAAAAACTGCCATTGTAAAACTACTCCTTTTCTTTCTCGAAATCAAAATTCAATTTTTTTTTTTTTTT
>NW_021847255.1:0-903 GCF_003651465.1 Formica exsecta
TGAGTTGGCAAAGAAATATAAACTGTCATTCCCATCTCAGTGGGAAGAAAACAAAACGGCGAGTAAAGATTGGTTTAGCAACTTCATGAAAAGACAACCACAATTATCTATAAGATGTGCACAACCCACTAGTATGTCTCGTGCCACTAGTTTTAATGAAACTAATGTAAATATCTTCTTTGACAATTTGCAAAATGTCATTGATAAATATAAGTTCGAAACAAAGGATATTTATAATGCTGACGAAACAGGGATCACAACTGTCCAAAAACCAAATAAAATTGTTACTAGAAGAGGAATCAGGCAAGTTGGCGCATTGACATCTGCTGAACGAGGAAGCTTAGTCACAATAATGTGCGCAGTAAATGCTATCGGTAATTTTATACCTCCGACATTCATATTTCCGAGACTTCGATATAAAGAGCATTTTGTCAGAGATGGGCCAACTGGCAGCATTGGAGCCGGAAACGCAAGCGGATGGATGCAAGAAAATGAGTACCTCATATTTTTGAAACACTTTCAAAAATATACGTCTGCAACAGTTTCCCATAAAGTTCTTTTGCTACTGGATAATCATTCTTCCCACATATCCATCCAAGCCCTTGACTATTGTTCCGAAAACGGTATAATAGTGCTGTCTTTCCCTCCCCATTGCTCACATAAGCTGCAGCCACTAGACCGTTCTGTATATGGGCCACTAAAAAAAGCTGTCAATACCAGTTGTGATGCTTGGATGTGCAATAATCCAGGGAAAACAATGACTATCTATCACATTCCTTCCATAATAAACACGGCTCTTCCAATGGCGCTGACTGTAACTAACATTCAAGCAGGCTTCAGATGCACGGGCATATTTTCCTACAACAGAAATATATTTACAGCTCTTGATTATGCTCCATCTTA
>NW_021847256.1:0-903 GCF_003651465.1 Formica exsecta
TTCTTCTTCTTCTTCTTCTTCTTCGTTTATAACACAATGGTTACTGCTGCTATTACTGTTATTGCTAGTGTTGCTATCGCTGTTAGTGCTGGTCTCGCCGCTACTATTGCCACCTTCCTCCGTCTTACACTGTGGTCCCTCGTCACTTTGGTCCAGGTTGGCCGCCTTCTGTCCATCCGTCTGAAGGAGGACGCGCTTCGGATTGGGAACCTTGATACGGGCCGCCTGCGTGGATCTCTTCTTCTCGTTCTCATTGAGCAGATCGAAGCACGGTTCCACGCGAACCGGCACGGCAACCATCGGCACGGCCCCGAGCCGGAGTCTGTTCCGCTTCTGATTACCTTGCATCACCTGTTCCCTGCTCTCGTCCTCGTAGAACTCGACGAGGAAGTGGCGGGAGCAGACGCGCGCCGTGTTGATGTTGAAGGGCGCCTCGCCGTTGGCGAGGGGCTCGCGACCGCATGCGCGCACCCACAACTCGCGCACTTCTGGCTTGTGCGGAAATCGGTGATAGCGGACCGATTGTTTGCGGGTCCGACGATGGCTATTGCGGCACGTTGATACGGCACACTGCGGCATCCTATCGGGAGTGACTTGGAGTTATCTATACGAGACGACGACGAAGTGAACTCGAGCGCGGGCGTGATCTTAATGGAAAATGTTCTCCTCTCCTCAAACCGTTGTGAACGAAATCAAGATGCGGGGACGGATGAGGGATGTATACGTCCCTACTTTTGGAAAAGGAAAATGCTGATTCGTCATCCAGTATCCAATGAAATAAGGACCAATCTTATTCCAGCCTTAAAGTAAAAAAAAAATAGATCGATCCTTAAAATGACCTTCGACAAGAATAATGAGATTTTTCAGGTACAGGAAAAGAAAATGATGGAGACGAAGAAAACA
>NW_021847257.1:0-904 GCF_003651465.1 Formica exsecta
AAAAACATGTTATCAGATGGCGAATGCGTCCGTGTGTGTGCTTCGCGTAAACACTTTTCCCGTAGAATATGCATATGTGGGAAAAGTGATTGTATCGCATGTGATAGATTTAAAAACGATGACAATCGTTATATAATATGTTGAATTATCTATACAAATGGAGTTGTTACTTTATTATTTGCTTGGATAATATTTATCTATGTTTTTGCCTGTAAAATAAAAAAATATAATAAATGTTACTTTATATGTGTAAAACTTAAATTGCTCTACTGCTTGATTTCTATTGATGCTGAATCATGATCAATAAAATAAAAGAAACTCAAACTTTTCTAAAGATTTGTTTAGCTACAGAGAAGCGTTTCCGAATCTCTGCTGGTATTAATTTTCGGATAATTAAAAATAAGATAATTATCAAAAAAATTGCTATAAACCAGGATAAAATAAATCTATTTTTACTAACTAAACTGTGAAAAATATTATTGACAAAAATCTGTCGACTTTGAATTTTCACAGAGGTATGAAAAAATGTGCTTTGCATCAATCACGTTTTATTATCACGAAAAATCACCTGTGTATGCGAGAGATAAGCTCGCCAAATTTATATAAATTTCAACCCTTGATTTTAACCCCAACCGGAGGATCCGCCATGAACGTCTCGGCTTAAGGTCGAGCCTAAGGTAGAAGCGAACCCGGGCCATACGTAAGGCTTAAGAGAGGGTCGACGCGGTATCTAAGGGAGGAAAGGAGCACGCGATCAATACGGGAAGGACTAGCGGTGCCAGACCAAGGCGAGCCCCGTCGACCACCAACCTAACCTCATATCATCCCATCCCATGCACCCACCCAACCTACAGACTTTACCTTTGACTCAGTCCATGTCTCTCCCTCTCTCTCTCTCTCTCTC
>NW_021847258.1:0-904 GCF_003651465.1 Formica exsecta
AAACGATTAAATTACAAATTGATGACAACAAACGTCCGCTCCATGTCAAGGTTCCGATACAACGGCTCGATACTAAATGTTATGCGCGCGAGATCCTTTCGATATAAATACAAAACAACAATGAGCCCGAAAAAGATAGAGAGAATTATCATATCTTTATATCTTTCGTAACGATCGGTGACAAATCATACACATTTTGGCACTCGATACTCGTATCGATAAAGTATGTAAGTACGCGTTACATGCGTGTGAAAAAACCTCATGCACACAATTTGTATTATATTATCTCAAGACCAAGTTTTGAAAAATATAAAGCAAGTGATTATAATAAAGAGAAAATCAGTAATTACTCACCATCGAGATAATGTAAATAACGTGTTTACGCAGACGTGCATGCGTGTATAGGTGCAGGAAAGTACTTGCGACACTCGTCGGCGTGAGCAATTATAATATACAACCATTGATAAACGAGAGAAAAGTGAGATTAGATATAAAGCAAGTTTGTTAGTTAATCAATCGAGAAATTAAAGCAAAGCGTGCAACTGGCGCTCGTGCAATCGATCGACGAGAAAAGTGTCCAACAAGCTGGAAGCTGTAAAATAAATTATCGGTAACAAGGAAAAAAATGTGTTCGTGTCAGTACATAATACCTGAAATAATAAAGAATCTAATCTAGAGAAAGTGCGTGTCTATGCATGCATAATTATTGATTACATGCATATAGCCCATGCGAATCATTCCGCGTAATCTCTCTTCTACCAGGGCAGAAGAAGTCATGCTTGATTAGTATATAAATTAATTACATATGTATGTAATTATAATTAATTAATTATTACATCAATAAATATGCAAAAAAAGTAAATTCTTTTCTATGCTATATATATACTTGTATATGTGTGTGTGT
>NW_021847259.1:0-905 GCF_003651465.1 Formica exsecta
TAATTAGCACTTACCTCCTTAACAAGTAGATTAGGGGATGATTTTTCAGGGTAATTGGAAATAACCTATTTTTGGAATTTTTGTGATTTAAAGATCTAATAGGAGATGCTAAGCAAAAAATTCAATAAATTTTTAAAGAAAACGATAGCATTACTTCTATAGAAAATATTTTTCTATTAGATTCAATACTGTAATGCTCTATAATAATATAAACTCTTTACTTGTTTCACAAAATGTAATAAAAAAGTTTTATATACACTAGGGTTTAACATCTAATATTTTCTGCTTCGAAATGCATCGCGTACATACATTCTTTCTGCAGAATCGTACCATTGCTCGTTCCTGAGGAACGAACGCGCTCAACGTGCGCAATTCTTTTTGCCGTCCCGCGCGATTATCCCGGCCGCAAAAATTTGCGGTCTGCCTGCTTGATCGTGCGGATTAGCGGTCGCTTTTTTGGCCCATTAATTTCCGCCAGCGAGTTAGACTTTTTCGCGATGCGCGACGCGACTTCCGTATCCCTTGTTACTTGAACGACAAGACGACGCGCTAACGAGGCGGAAAACTCAGTGTTCGATGCAACGACGCGATTCCGGACACGATTTTCTGCCTACACGGGGCGAATAGAATAATTGACAGTAATTGTTGCATGAGGAGCACGGGAGAAGACAGTTTCTTCATGCGGCACGTGGACACGAGCTTGCGGTTGCGGCCAATACGCGTAATTTGTAATTAGCGTGCCGTTCTCTCGATTTGTTTGTCCTCATCTTGTCCTCATACTTTCTCCATTGATATCCTTGATCCTTATACTTTGAATGAATTAGGGAATTTAAAAATTTTACACTTTTACTTATTAAGTTTTTATATTTATAAATATTTAATTTATATATTTATAATAAAAGAAT
>NW_021847260.1:0-906 GCF_003651465.1 Formica exsecta
CCAATAATCTGCATTTGAAATATATCCACCACTGAGAGAGAGATGCAACTAATCAAGGAAGAGTATCGCATCTGTGTCTTCATTCGACACTCGTGTTTAGTGGACACAATGGTAACCGTGAAGACAATATAATTAACGTAGCATTGCATGATACGAATACGACAATGTCAGAGAATCGTCAGAGTTAGTAAACATCGCAGAGAAAATTCACCGACGGCAGCACCCACATGGCAGACGCGCTTAACCGCGCGAAGCGCGCCGCGCCGTCCCGAAATAAACTACGTTAAATGGATCGTGGCCGCTTGGACAATGAGAACGTGAAGTCAATTAACTCGGTGTCACTGGAATTCATGAAACGATTCCCACTGATCACATTTGATGAAAGAGAACGTAGAGTTTGACGTAAATCGGATCTCTTCTTGATAGCAAGTACAGAATTGATATTACGAAGTATTTCTGATATCAGTATCATATCCAACTTTAAACTTGTAATTATAAAGTAATATTGCATAAATTTCTCAATTTTATATGATTTATTATAATTTGAAGAATTGCTAACATTTAACAAAAATTGAAGCGTACTTTTGTAAAAGACTCATGTTATATTAATGTAATATGTAATGCTCGATTGTCAGAAGATGTTTACTTTATAAAAGTACTTCATAAAACTAAAACTTTCAGAATCTGACATTTCATGTACAATAATACAATGTAGCTTTTAGATACATATGGTGCATTACATGTGTAATATAAATAATGTATATAAAAAAGTGTATATTACACGAGTACATTATAAATCTCATAATAAAACCTGCGCCACAATATATGATCGTATTATCCGCTTACCGAGGGAAGAGTTGAAGACACGTCGAAGATAATATCGAAAATTAGCGTTGTAACAATGGC
>NW_021847261.1:0-906 GCF_003651465.1 Formica exsecta
CCGGCCGTCATCGGAAAACTCGAGACGTGATAAAAAGAAAGCGCGGAATTCATGAAGAATGGCGATACTCAATCACGCCAAAGACAACCGCCTGGGAGTCTGGCGTCCGAAACAATACGAAACAAACGGCCTCCGGGGGCGGATATTAGTTTTTCGATTTCTCGAGCCCCAATCGGCGACCCTCCTTCCTCCCCCTCCGCCGCTCTTTGGGCCCTTCGGCAACCCGCTCGCCTCTCTCTCTCTCTCTCTCTCTCTCTCTCTCTCGGCGTTATTTTTCTCAGTCATATTCCCAGCTGCGCATTTATCACTTTTAAACGAGACCGGAGAAGCCGATGGTGCGGGGTGCCTCTCCTCTTCTTCGGCCGTTCTTCTCCTCTGTCCCTTTCTTTCTTCTATTTTTTTGTCTTTTTTTTTGTCACGGGGCGCCGGATGCAAAAAGAGAGAGGGCTCTTCGAGAGCCAGGCTGGAGACAGGCTCTCCAGCGGCACCTCCAAGGGCCATAACTCTGCCACATGGAATTTCCCCCCTTCGTGAGGTGTGGTGGTTGGTGTTTCTGTGTTCTACGCTTTGGTGTGTCGCACGGTCATCCCCATTCGTCCCCTTCCTCTCGATAGGAGGTGGGCGTATGTACGTACACGCTGGTTTGTTTCGCGCTTGTGATTCACCGCGTATTTTGTTTTAAGAGTCTGCTCCGCTTTCAAGCGCGCGCGCGCGTCGATAAATTCGATAGCGAGGATTCGATGAGGTGTTTATATACGCTCGCAATTTACGCCTAGCAGGAGACGATCCACCCTCTTCCTGTTTCTCAAACGTCAAGCGATAAGTTGCTAATCTCTCAGAAAATTTGTACGATGCGTTATCGTGTGAATAAATCATCCAAAGTATATTATTATATATACATATATA
>NW_021847262.1:0-906 GCF_003651465.1 Formica exsecta
TGTTTGTTATCTTTCGCCGAATAAGGAAAACAACAAGTCTGTAAGATATAAACAAAAACATACATACATAAACACGTATCTTTCACATAAAGTTTTTTGTTTATGAACGGAGAGTTTCCTTTATTGTTAGTTGCGAAAGACAAACAGTAAATATTTTAATGATCAAATCAGTCTTAAATTTTATCGAAGACACACATATAGACATAAAACGTAAGGCACTATCCATATAATCTGTGGACAACGATTGCGGATATCGTCTATGAACTGTTCGCAGAATGTGTACGTAAATAATCAATTTATGTATTATACAAAATTTATTGTCATCTAAAAACTCAAAATTTCTTCGATGATTGCACTCCATCTATTGTAATTGTCTCAGACACAATGCAATTGTATCTCCTATCCTTAATAAATAACGAACGCTCTTATCGGCCTATTTGCCCTCTTACGCATCTTACGCTATCCATTACAGTTAATCTATTTACGTTAAGCATCGATCGGTCACGTAAACCGAGAGAGGTCGTTCATATAATGTATCCAAACTATTTATCTTCGATATTAGAAGAAAAGTGGCCCGTATGCGTAATTATGCTTAATTGCCACTGTTTGATGCAGCTGCTGCTTCGTGAAGAGCGATAAATGTCCGTAGTTTCATCGTACTAAATGTGTTGAAATAATTCCACCACTCTCAGTATATTGCAACAAAACATTATAAATAGCCAGCGAGCGAGCTACTGAGTGGAAGATGCAACTACTCGCCTCATTTTGAAAAAATAAAATACGAGAAATATCTTAGAAATAATTTTTTAATATATAAAAGAGTAAGTTGAACACAAATTACAACTTTTTTGTCTCATTTAAAATACTGAACAACTACGATGAAAAAAAGATTTTTCGGGAAGAGAG
>NW_021847263.1:0-906 GCF_003651465.1 Formica exsecta
ATATATATATATACATGTACGCGTAAAATTTAATCGGCCCGCGTTACGCTCAATTACGCGGACGCGTTATAAGCGTTTTTCCCGACGCGAGATATGTCGTTGCGCGTTAAAACGCGCCACTCGACGAAACGACTTTTTTTTTCGTCCCGTCGTGTCGGTCTGTCGCCATAGCGTCACGCGAAGGTTTGTTGTTTTAACGGCAGCGGCCTAACGGCTTTAATTCGTGTTATTCGGGCGCCGGATAAAGCGCTTTTTATTCCGGGAAACTGTCATAGCAATTTTTATGCATCCCGCACATTACGTACTAAATTGAATGAATAAAGAGATCTCGAGAAGAAATCAGTAAATCAATTCTTACGTTGTACGTGTGTGCGCAAGAAGCGTACACATATCGCGCATATATATATATATATATATATATAATACAGATATACATATGTATGTACCTTGATAGCAAAAGGGATGAAAACGCTAGTCGGGTACAATATAGACCAAAGACAAATATTGGCAAGATCCAGATCTTTTTTCTTCGAAAATTTTTGCAAAGTTTTTCTTATAAACCTATCATTTTTTCATTTTTTCATAATATATATACAGAGCTTCTCTTTCAACGCAAAAATAATGTTGAAGGAACGGCACTTCGCGGCTTTTCCTAAGTTTTCCTATACGCGGTAATCATATTTTGAGTGCGCAAGCGTATCGTAAAATCATTGCACGAACTCTCGTGACATAACTGCTGAAATCTTTCTCAGGATTGGATACACAGTAAAACGGCGGAGTACAGGACGGAGATCGAACACGTGTCTCAACGCGTGCAAACATTATACGTATAGCAGAGTGCACACATGTATGTATATATACATACATTGATATTTATCTATTTGCTTTTACTACACTTGTATGTGT
>NW_021847264.1:0-907 GCF_003651465.1 Formica exsecta
ATACCATTCGCGAAATAATAAACTTTTTTCTTCAAAAAGTAACTATTAATTATCGTGTGCCTTAAATACGTAATGCACGTCTTCATCTTATAACAGGGACGAATATAAGTGTGCCATTAACTACCGAATTCCAGGACGCATCTGCGCTACGCAGGTGCACGCGGAGTTGCGAATCTCTCTTTCTGCGTTCGGGGATGTAGAAGGGTACGGAGTTTTCGTAGCCGAAGGGCCACGCGATCCGTAAGGGCAATTGGTGGCCAATTTACATTTTTTCATTTACATGGCCGGTACCGCGAAACGTTTCGAGACAAGATCGTCCTGTATCGCTCTGGTTACTGCCTCTGGCGGGACGAGAGACTGAACGAGCGTGGATGCTGACAAACGACGCGTCCTACCGATTGGAGGCAGAAACCCGGGGCCCCCGGTCGTTATTTCGGCGCGGCTTCCAGGAGCAGGGAATATGTGGATTCGGCATGTCCGTCCGTCCGTCCGTCCGTCCGTCCGTCGTGGTAGCCAGACCGAGGCTATTAGGCTCGCATAAGAGCGTTCTCCTTTTGTCACGGTCGGAATTTATTCGTCTCGATTCGGCGGAATCTTCCTCTCCTCGTCAAAAAAGAAGCCGACCTGTCACGGAGTCCCAGACGATATACTCCTCTCTCCCGCCCTTTTGCTATCTTCCCGTTTCGCCGAGGATTTCGAATTCCCAATACACTCGCCTCGTGAATTGGCCTCTGCGCACTCAATGTCACTCGTCGATCCCGAAGATGTACGATATTTCGAACATAAATAGAATCGCAGTCGATTCGGTGTAATCATGGAGTGCGATCTGTATAGGGATGTATTGTGTAGGTAAAGGAAAAAGTTAAAAGATTGTTTTAAATCAGTTTTTTTAATTTTATCTCAAACA
>NW_021847265.1:0-907 GCF_003651465.1 Formica exsecta
AATATCCGCCAGCGATAAAATTTACGAATATTGCGATCGCACACGCGGTACTCGCGCCAATGTTTTAGCCTTAAAATATTAGCATATCCCATTTAAGGTAGAGAATGTCTTCCTATATACTCTGTAATGAACCAGACAGCTCTCGGCCAGACCGCCGCAGACGGGATAGTTGTGCACGACGACTTTCTCGCCCATCTGATAGCCTGTCCGCTCGTGTGCCAGTCTGCCCATTTCCAGAATCGTCCCCGACACCTCGAAACCGAGGACCGCGGTCGGCTCCGGGATGCTGCGGTGGTCGCCGCGCCACAGGAGCGCGTCACTTCCGGTCAGTCCGCAGAAGCGCACGTCCACGCGTACCTTTCGCGGATGGAAAAGAAAAGGGCGTGAGCGAATCCACGACCGTCACGGCGAATGGAGAAAGTGTTTATCGCGAATGAATTTTAGCTGGCGACACTTAATCTTCGCGCTGCTCGCGGCCGCGAATCGATTCCTAAGTGAAAGCGAAATTTTCACAAGACCGCGCGCCGAGTATTGTCGTAATAAATTCCGCGATTAGGTCGTGCGACATTATAGTATACTGCGACGTCATAGTTTACCGAGAGATCGGTATTTGCTTTGCCGAATACAGCTAATCCTGTATATACACCGACCAGATGTAGAAATTGCAATTCTACTTGTGGAGACTAGGAAGTAGCGGTGCACCAGCTGAAGCGAAAATAGCAAAGAGAGCCGCGAAATTACATAGTCTGAATTACATAGTTTGAAAAAATTCACACGCACAAGAAAGGTAATAACCATTTCTCGTAGTCTTTTCAATGCTGAAAACGATTCCGATTTGCAAATAGCTGCGTCGCATAATAATTCATAATTTTAAGAAATTAGAAATCATATTTAACGCCAAAAAAAA
>NW_021847266.1:0-907 GCF_003651465.1 Formica exsecta
TCGGGGTGAAGAGAAAGCCAACCATGATCTCCCGCAAAACGATCGCTTCACCAAGAGAGAGAACCTCCCTCTTCCCGCATTACCTTCATTTTTATAAAAATGTCGCAGCGATCAAAAGTTTTATTTTTCTATCACGCGTCCGATTTTGCTTGCGCAGCATCCGCAGCATCATTGCGTCAAAAGTTGCAGGACGAGCGCAGGGGGAGAGGGAGGGGCCGTTGTCGCCCGCCTCGACCAGCGTTCGAGTCTTCGCTACCGGGATTTTTATCGCGGCCGGCGTTCGCGCATCGATCTCAGCAGCGGCAACGGCTGTCAGGTGGGAGAAAATTACGCCAGCAGAAGTAAACCGCGCGCCATAATGAAGAGAGATTTTAGAAGCGTTTTAATGGAAAAAGAAGTAATCCATCAGCTTTAGCAAGCTTAGCTTTCGCAATATCCGCGGCCGCCCCCCCGCCGGCCGGGTTGATTTTCCTTTAAACGCCGGATCTGAAACTGTTTTTCTACTCTGGCGCAATGTTGACCCCGCTGATGGACTCTTACCCCGGGTTGGGAGATGTATGAACGGGAAGACACGCGCGAACGGTCGGTATGTGTATCGAGTTAAGTTTTTATCTCTTCGTATAAGAGATGTATTAAATAACAAAAATAAAAAAAAGTCGTTTTAAGCAATTTTTACAATTTTCAACGGGAAGCGCATAAGTGTAAGAGCCAAATCTCGCTTAGTGAAATTCCTAGATGCTTTTCGTGTTAAATGAATTCTCGTAGCAACGCTTTGTACGAGCTGAGGGTCTCTTGTAGCTCGCGAAAAGAAGAAAAGGTGAGAAGGGACGAAGGGAAAAGGAGGGTAAACGAGCGCGACGGTAAGTGCTGGGAATGAAGCGAAAGAAAAGGAAATCAAAAAAAAAAA
>NW_021847267.1:0-908 GCF_003651465.1 Formica exsecta
GCGAACGTATCGTCCATCTCAACTTTCGGTTCTCATTCAGCATAAATGCATAAATAAGCGAGCATTCTATTCGTTTTAGTGTAACAGCAGGGACACATCAATTAAAACGCATTGAGGATAGCATGCCATTTGCATCAAAGAAGAAAATCTGATTTATTTCCGACACAATTTCTCCTCGCTTTTCCATACCGAACACCCTTTTAACCGGTATTGCTAGGTTGACCTTTAACCGTGCCACTTTAGCCAATCTCCAGAATCGGCTGATAGCGATCGCGACAATTTCTCCATTCTCGACACAGCAAATTTGTCGTGCATGTATGCGCGCAGCAGCTGCATGCGTGATATAATTACGATTATTCGATCGTAGCTTATCGTCGCTTTTAACCGCGAGTGCACCTGTATGTCGAAAATTTTTACCGTGCCTGAGAGATATCTCCGCTTTTAATTCCATTTCTGTTAAATTCGTACAAAAGTGACAAATAATTTCTTCTGCACTATAAAAGATAGAAAAAAAAAGGAAAGCGAAATTTATTTCATCACGTAGATTTACTCCCAATTATTTACTTTGTTGAAATTTTGCGTTTTATAACAGCTAAAAATTAGGAAATTTATTTTATTGAACAGAATTATAGTATAAAAGAAATAATTCTATACGAAAAATTCAAGCTATAAATTCACATATGTGTGAAAAATTGATATGCTGTTAAATTTAACTCAGAAATTAGAAACAAAAGATACAGAAAAATCATAAAGAAATCTTTTTTTTACTTATCTCTTTCTCTCTCTCTTAATTCAAGAATTTAACAAAATATTTTCTATTCCATTTTTTCAATAAACATATTTTTATGTAAAAAATGTTTTACTAACTTTATTTCAATAATTTTTGTATTTCAAAATTTTTAAATTAT
>NW_021847268.1:0-908 GCF_003651465.1 Formica exsecta
AGTAATGGGAAGAGATTGGGGGCAGGCAGAGATGGGGAGGAGGGGAAGGAAACACTATGGGTGACATTGATACGTCAAAAAATGTCATGGATCTCGTCAGTCGCATGCCGAAAAGAGAATACTTTCATTCGCTCGAAAATATGGGATATCTCGTTCAGTAACAAGAAGCTGTTTTTGTACATCATAATAATAAAATTCTTCTCTAAGAAAATTTAATATAATATTCTTAAATGCAAGGAAATATATTTACAAAAAAAATTGTAATCGATAACAGGAATATTTTCGCTCTAATCAAGTACATTATTTTATAGCGATATCCACACAGAAAACATTCCTCCCAGTCAGCACAGACAAAACTAAATTTCTCAATGTTCTAGCCGATATTTTTTTTTTCTATACTATTGTAATTCGCAAATAATAATTTTATGATAAATGACGATAGAGGAATCCAACCTATTATACTTCATTCCTGTCTATTGATCAGTCAGGATGTTCAATCTGTCGACTCGCTCAAGGCCAGGGGATAATAAATCGTGTAAGATGCGCCAAGCGGTGAGTCGTGGAGGGATTAATCACGGGCGCATAAACGACCGAGAGACTTTAATTCCGTTCCACTACGTTGAATTTGATTAGCGCGCGGCGATAAAGAGCTTGTGACTGCTGCCTGTCGCGCCGTTGAACAAGGGGCGCTGCACTTCTTCCTCTTGAAAGACTACAACAAAGAGGTCGGGGACACGTTCCGGCTTTGTCTCGAGAGACAAATCAGAACGGCGTAATGAGACTGAAGGGGAAAGCGAGAAACGAAGAGGGTGTCGCGAACGGTAGGATGTTCTCATCCTGTAGAACAAGTGTGGTGGCCGTATCATCGCCGCGGCTGACATTCTCATTCATGACGAATGGCAGCAAGG
>NW_021847269.1:0-908 GCF_003651465.1 Formica exsecta
CAGCTGGTTATATATCTGTTTTGCATACAACGAGAAATTAATGAAGAAGTGAGATAAATATAATTTTTCATGTAATTTTTGACGGATACGATAGCTTTGAAAAAAAAACTGTTAAATTATCGAATATATTGTTTATAAATAAATTATAAATCTTGTTGCACAATTTGATTGAAATATGTTACGGAAATATTCTCCTTGTACAAGGAGGTTGAGGTAGAGAAGCCTAAAATTAAAATTAAAATGAACATACTCATGTACATACATTTTTATGAACCTGAAGCCAAATCAAATTACTTAGTAATAAGCAAATGTTATAATAAGATATCTATATAATATTAATAATCCTTTAATAATTGCAGGATGTTTAAAAACAAAATAAAAAATTTATTTATGACATGTCTGCGAATTTTATTTTACAAAGCTTTAGCACACGGCTTTATTCATAGATATTACCAATTTTAATAATATACTTCAGCTATTGGAAACATTGGCTGGCTATATATCATTTTTGTTGGCAAAGCGAGGATAAAAGTATAAAAATCATGTTAATGTAGCATTTATTCCAGTACGATATGAGTAAGTGTAATATAGCCCCAATTAGATAATTCCAATTATATACGAATAGAATGATAACAGAGATATATCAAGCGAGATAGAACTAAAGTATTCGTGGATGATTTAATCCAATGTTTGTTAGAGTAAAATATTTTCTTGCGTTTCATCACTACATACCGATACATTCTCAACGAAGTGTATATAAGTATACATAAGTATAAACACAATTTAAAGTCTCTCGTGAATGTAGAATGTAATGATTTTTAATTAATTTTTATCTGCTATTAAAATCTTTGTTTATGCTCTACACAACAAGAACGAATTCTTTTTAAGACTTTAGATAACCATTTTTT
>NW_021847270.1:0-909 GCF_003651465.1 Formica exsecta
AGAGAGAGAGAGAGAGAGAGGAGTGAAGGACTGAGGATACGCGAATGCGCGGACACCTGTCAAATACATTGAACATTTCAGCTTCCTGTCTGTCCCGTTCATACTCTCGATAGAGTAAGGCGCGATTCAATAAGTAATACGACGTATTTGTGTATATTATCCACAAATGTATTCTTTTTACCACGGGATATTATTTAGCTTAAAAAAATAATCACGCGATTTTAGATTTTGCACGTCTTAACTAGAGATGTTGATTAGAATACGAAATGTCGATTGATGTCTTAAGTTCATGCATTTAATACGCGCATTCGTGCGTTACTGATCCTTTCGTTATTGATCTTAAACGTAAGTTTTTTTTAAATTGAAAATTTTAAATATTTTAAATTGCTGCGTATATCGTAATCAAGAAATTCTTTATTTAATCTTTATTAAAATACAGATTTTTTTTTAGCAATAAATCCACGGCAGCGATATATTTGATCTCGTGTGTCTACATGTACATGTCTGGAGCTTGCAATGTGGGATGTATATACGGATTGATGCATTGAAAGTGAAGGACTGTCTGTCTATGAATAGCTGGCACCTGTCAAGTACATCAGACAGCTTGCTGTCTGTTCCCTTTCTACTCTCGATACTCACGACACTGTTCGATAAGTAATTTGAAGCGGCGCGTAAGCGGATAGAGTGAAAGTACATCGTAATCTTGTAAATTGCTGACTATGTTCCGCGGCCCATTATCCAAGTTTTAATCAGACTAGTTGAACTATTTTTTCAATGTATTTTCTCATAGATTCGTATTATGTACATACTTATATGTACATATTTTTGTTTCGATTACATTAAAAATTAAAAATTTATTTTAGTCGGTATAAATATTCATATATGTAAAATTGTCTGAAATTTTTGATT
>NW_021847271.1:0-909 GCF_003651465.1 Formica exsecta
TTGTCCACGTCAAAGTTGAGTAGTCTGGCTGGTCCATCGGCTGTTGTATCGCCTTGACTTTGGCAGAATATGCAACGACGACTGTCTTCGGCTTTTGCAGGTGCTACAGTGACTCCCATGCGAAACAACATCTAGAAGATTTGTTTTGTTTTTATATTTTAAAATTTGGATGTTTATCAAATATCAAAGACAAAAAGAAAAAAATAATAAACTATTTAATATATATAAATTCATATAAAAAATAAAAAATAAAATAAAAATGGTATTGGCAAATTATTTATATATATAAATTCCTATATAATCATTAAATAATTAAATTATAGAATTTTACCTCGATAATTTCTCTATCAGTGGGTTTTTTCAACTTGGTACTAGGTTGTATGATTCCCATTGACCATGTTTTATATCTCGAACCTTTCCAGACCTTTGCAGGTGGTTGAGGCTCGGTAACTTCACCAATCTCTTCAGAAATCGAGTGTTTTTTCGGTCGTTTTTCCTCATTCTCTGCATTTTCCGCATTGTCTAGCTTTTCAGTCTTTATCTTAATCTCAGTTGTTGATTCTTTATCAACTTCCATGCTCCCGAGTCTTTCTATACGCTGCTGTTGTTGCTTGAAAGGAAATTTTTTCAAGCCCTTCAGGTCGTCATCTAATAGTTTTGCGTCTGCTTTATGGCATAGATGATCTACTATCGTCGCAGCCTGCAAAGTAATAAAAGAATCTGACATATAACTTAGATATATATTTATTTATGCTAAATAATATATGCTAATTTTTTATAACATGATCTTATATATAGAAAGCTTTAAAATGTATATTATTTTTAACCAAACACATTTTTAAAAATCTTATTTTTATTAATAAACATGCGAAAAAGTATTAATATTAAGTATATTATATATATGATAGC
>NW_021847272.1:0-910 GCF_003651465.1 Formica exsecta
AAAAAAAAAAATACATTGTAAATAATTACGTACTTTTTCTGAAAAACAATTATTTTCTTTGTACCAATTGATTTATCTCATTATTCTATACATAAAAGTATTACGGTAAAATTGAAAATTAAATATTTTACGAGATATTTCATATTTTATATCAAAATATGTCAGATGTCCCCCTTGAAGTACTGCAACTTTTATTTGAAACATTTTTTAAGATAACGCAAAGTTTCTGAGATATTTGTATGGATCTTTTAAAAAGGAACACTCTGTATAAAAAATATTTTAGAAATTTCTTGTTGATTGAACTTGGATTAAATATATTAAATTTGTTTTATAACAAATCCTTTTGCGCTTGTGTGTTTCTAAAAAACAGTTTATTTATCGAATGCGACAAAATATATATTTTCTGGATATATAAATCAATATATGTAAACGATATGATATGAGATGTTGCTGCTAGAAAAATGAGCGCGAGTAATGTAGAATGCGGAGCCACAAAAGGAGTATCGATTTCTCTCTCTTTTGTCGGACCGCAAAGTAAATTTGGTAACAACGGGTGGTCGTGAGACTCTCGAAGCGAAACGTGACGTTGCGTGCTTATTGCAACGTCATATTTCTACCGGGAGGGAGTATTTCGCGGAGATCAGGTTCCGGAGTAGGAATTGAATTTCCGCGGAAGGGAAAAGAGTTTTCAGCCATAGAGGATATGAATGTCTTGCGCGCGAGGCATCTTGGATCATCTCGACAAACTCCATATGCATTATGCAGAAACATCCTGTTATTGCGCATGTACACCAACTTATTACGCGCAACGTGGGTTTGTATTGCGTTACGTGCTCTACACGAACAACAATCTATTCATTTCGTCAATTACACATATTACCGAATTATTAGCAATCTAATATTCGTTGAT
>NW_021847273.1:0-910 GCF_003651465.1 Formica exsecta
TTTTTTTTTTTAGACACGGAAAAAATTTCAAATACTTTTGTCATAATTTATATATTTCATATATTTTATTTCTTTATTATAATCATACACTTTTATAGCTATTCTTCTGATAATGTCACTCATGTAGAATTAACAAATATTATTTATTAAACATTAAATAATTACGTTTTATACATAAGTCTTAATTAACATATATAAATTTTAATTTTTTATTCTACAGAATTATTAATTACAAATTAATTTTATTATTTAATAATTTTTTTATTATAAATTGTATTAAAAACTAACAAATAAGATTTCGTGATTTCAAAAGAACACTTATTGGATTTAATAAAATTTTCACGTCCTATATTTATCAATATATATTTTTTAAAATAATATCTTTGTTTTTATATATGGATAACATTTATATACATTTTTTATATAAATTTATCTTCAAGTAAGATTATAAAAGTGTTATTCTATATATATATTATTTATTTATTTATTTATATGCACATCTAAAATTTATTGATAGCAACGTAAGTACGACAGAAAAGAAAAAGTATCAAAAGCGTTTATTGTGTGATTTGCCGATCGTACCGGTAATAGTGAATGATTTTAGTTGCACATTCGCGCTTACATTTATAGAACGATCGATAAAATTCTCGTCAGAGTTCGAACTATGCAGGACTATTCTCCGAACGATTTTCCTGTTGGGTGTATGAAAATTTTGTGAGAAAGTCTTCATCTCCGCTCGTTTAAACGCGAACATCTATAAGCCTCTTCCGACATGTACTCGTACAATTCGCATATGCCGAGAAACAGGAGATCTTTTCGTGAGTTCTTGTGGGATGCGAATGGCGGGTTGGTCAACATGTGTGTCCCCCCAGATGGCTCATTTGTCAAAACGGTCAAAACGAGAGCGCGT
>NW_021847274.1:0-910 GCF_003651465.1 Formica exsecta
CACATACACGCATACAATGATAGACTTTCTAGGAAAGGACTGTTTCTGGTTGAATGTTCCTTCTTTTCAACAGGGACAAGAATCGCTTGAAAAAGATTCTAGAACGATTTTTTTTTTTTCAGAGACAGGGATCTGTAGAATGCGCGCGGCATTTTCGTTTGCGTTCGATCATCAAAGAATTATCCATTTAAATGTTATCGCGGAAGGAAAAACATCTTTGTCTTCCTAGAGAAGGCATAAACGATAAAGATGAACCGCGTGATAAATTACCATTATAATGCAATTGGGTCGTTTTTGCTTAGGTATTCATGTTACGTTTCATGTTTGCCTTTATATCTGATTCTATTCATGTCGAGAGCCAAGCATCTCTCTCCATCTCTATTGGGTTTATTTAGATTCCATTACGTAGACATACAAAGCCGGAAGAGTATCTTCCAGAAATTACAAGTTTAACTGTCTCGATATTATGAAGCGATAGATCTATCCATTTTAGCCGTGCCTCTTTTTACTTTTCGTATTTAAAATGCGATAAGTATGTATATTCAGGTCTTATACGAAGAGAAGGAAAGAGAGAGAGAGAAAGAAGAAAGAAACAGAATAAACTAACATATCATCCTCGACTATTCCTTAGATTAGATTATGTGATTTACTTCTCCCATCTCTTTTTATTAGATTTGTCTTGGAACTATTGTTATAGATTTTCTAAAAAATATTCAGCTCGTGTAGCGCAATTTTTACAAAATATCTGCGTTGTTGATCGAAATATATTAATGTGCAATATATTTTTGTTCCAAACGTGCCAAAGCACTGCCTTAATTTTCGAGATATGTCCTTAGGTTTATCTGAAATATTACAATTAAAATAATGCATTTTACGATGAAAATATTCATAAATTGTTTTTATCTTTTCG
>NW_021847275.1:0-911 GCF_003651465.1 Formica exsecta
AAATCAATGTTTTTACACGACGTATCGCGACATTCGCTATTTCTGCCAATTTTATCCACATTCTTTGCGCCATAAAAAAGACCGGAATATAATTAGAGAGAGACGTGGCGCAATTTAATATTCATCTGTTCATGCGACCGTCTTGCAGTCGCCTTTTTCTGACGCACGAGTTTGGGAAGCAGGTGCTATGTATAATGGAGATTAATAATATGTTATATTAATAATAATCCTTTTTTCTCGTCATATAAACACTTTATACTCTCTCTTTCACTCTTCGTTTCTCTCTCCTCGGCTTTTTTTGTCTCTCCTCGTTGAGGTCTTCATTTGCGATACGATTATGCGCTGTCTCTTTCCTCGCAAAAAGCGATGAAACGCGAAAATTCTCGACGCGATTGATTTACGGTCATACGATGCACGACAAAGCTGTAACGGTGTTACAAAAGAAATGAAGAGAAAATTTAAATATGCCAATGTTTTTATTACTTCACATCGGTTACCTGACGCTTTCTTTACGTTTCTCTGCGCACCCTCCGCTTTCCGACCGTTTTTTTCGCCACGCCATGCACGCTAGTTCGTCTACTTGTTTTCTCTCGTAAAAAACAATCAAGCGCGGCCGTGCCGGGCCAACACAGTAAACCTTGATTGTAACTAATGAGGGGTAGAAAATCGACCGAAACGTCCTCTGGAGATGCAGAGGCAAAAATGATAGATCCACCATCGAGATTATATCGCACGACCGTCTCTTTCCTCAGTTATTTCGCTCGCTTATGTATTAATACCGAAAAGAGTCTTCACTTTATATTTAAAGTGGCAATTAATAATTTAATAATAAAATTTCGTTAAATTAAACCGCGCAAGCAAATTTTGTTTTCGCTCGGATGTTAGATTTGAAAATAGTTTTTTTTTTTTTT
>NW_021847276.1:0-911 GCF_003651465.1 Formica exsecta
AAGAGCGAGAAGCGTTCGTTGTAATGTAGGAATTTAACTTTAAGCGGTTTGCGCAGTAGCATGCAGATTTGAATCCAGCTCTCATATTGAGTAGCTCGCTCGTTTACTGTGCTTTTTTGCCGTTGGGACATAAAGAACGAGAGATAAAGAGAAAGAGCGAGAGAGGGAGAGAAAAGTAAAATTGTCGAGAGGACGAGAAACGCGCGCGTAGGACGGTTCACTTGTGTCGTCAAGTTGCTTCGATATATCCCGCGCGCAATGTAGACAGACTGTCACAACTTTCTCGAAATTGTCAAGGCTGAACACCCCATCATCCCTCAAACTTCCGTTTTCGAAGACGCGTCGAGCACATGAGCGCGTTTTCCGCTTACCTTCCGTCACTCCGGCTAACTTTAAGGAGTAATACACGTTGCACATACACATCGATCCGTTTAGCCAATATGTCTTTGCGAATAAAAATAACGCGTAGAATTATTTTTGACCAAAAACATCGCACGAGAAGCTAAAAGTTTATGCGATAAGAACGCATATATGACTTGTTATCGAGTATATTAATATATATGAAATAGTATGCGATATAAATAGATTATATAAAATTACTTTTAGATAGTAAAACAAATTTTCATTAAGATATCTTACTTTTAATTTTCATAATTATACTGGGAGCAGCTGTAAGAATGTATATAACTCATGCGTATGTTTGTGTATGATAAAAGAGGATCCTGTCTGTTTGCGTAACATTGTTTGCCATCCCCGCTAAACTTCGCAATATCCGGTTTTTATGGACTTTTATAATGGCGGGGATACACTTTTATTTCTCCCTCTTAACTTGAAATAGTGATCATAAAATCACGACAAAACTCTACCGCTTGAGAACACAATTGAAAGGGCAAATGGTTGAAAGGAGGATG
>NW_021847277.1:0-911 GCF_003651465.1 Formica exsecta
AGTGGAACTTTTAAGTAAAGTTCTTTTGTTTCTGTTGCTACACCTATCCCATTTAATATGGTCATGGATATCACGCTGTCATTCTTTGCAAGTTTGATACCTCTTACGCCATCTGAATTGCGACTTTTAAATTGACGCACATCACTTACAACAAATCTGATACTTTTGCCGAATCTTGTTGAAAGAAAAACATGATCAATTTCATTGCATACTTTAACTGATATTAACTTATCTCCTTCATCGAGCTTGATTGCTATTTTTCCATTGCTTGGAATATAGTGAAAATCCGCTAAAGAGTTGCGCCTTATGTTCCCATGAGCAGTAGCAAAAACTATGTTTTGATTTTCGTCATTTTCACTTGGTAATGGCATTATATTAGTTATAGTTTCACCATCGCTAAGCGGGAATATATTAACAAGTGCTCTTCCACGTGCAGTTGGCTCTGCAAGAGGTAACTTATAAACTTTTAATCTATAAACTCGGCCAATATTAGAAAAGAATAAAAGGCTAGTGTGGGTATTCCCAACAAATAATTTTGTGGTTACATCCTCTTCTTTTAATCCTTGTCCTAGCTTTCCTTTTCCACCACGACGCTGAGTTCTATAATGAGAAAGCTTCACACGCTTGATATAACCATTCATAGTTACGGTTATCACCATATCCTCTTGTGGAATTAGATCTTCAGCTTCAATGTCCGTATCTGATTCCTCTATTGAAGTTTTTCGCGGCACAGCAAATCTGTTCTTTATTTCTTGTAGATTGTTTTTTATTTCTTTCATCAACTTCTCTCCTGAGCCAAGAAAAGCGATATATTCTTTTATCAGGTTGATCATTGAACTTAGCTCAGCTTCTAATTTGTCTTTTTCAAGGCCTGTTAAACGTTGCAATTTCATGTCAAGAATAGCTTTCGT
>NW_021847278.1:0-912 GCF_003651465.1 Formica exsecta
TGTATAATGAATAAAACATGTATAAAAACATAATAAATATTTTTAAAAGTTTCAATAATAATTAAAGTTCACGGTTAGAATAGATGACGATATAATATCTAACAAAATATCTTAAGCAATAAATATATGTATATAAATATATAAGTTAGTCATATAAAACAATATGTTTATATAATTATTTGATACTTACGAGTGTTTTTGACATATCTGTAGTAGATGAATCAAAACTCTTACAATTGATATGTGAATAGAGAATTTTATGGAAGCTTTCTTTGTTCACACATTGTATCTTTTTATCATCAAAAATTCTGCCTTCTGGGCAAATGAATACAACAACTTTAGCATCAATATTATTTGTTGTTGTACATTGATAGAAAAGATTACAATATCTTGGATGACGTCGGAAACCAGTTGGACAAACTAAGACCATTTGATCTCCTGTCAAATGTCCGATAGGACAAGGTAATTCAGTAGGAATGGTTGACCCTGTCGGAAGTTCAGTAGATGTTGGGAAGTCAGTGGTAATTAGTTTTCCATTCTCATTGCTTTCTTCATCTTTCTTGGATACATCATCATCCTTGTTCTTACATGATAAATGTTCCACAGCCGATGGAAAATTACAAATTGTTTTGTCTTGATCCCATACAGTTCGTTGAGGACAAACAAAATCAAACTTTTTCAATATTCTCGATTCCATCTCAACGCATTTATAAAACATTGTACAATCATTGAGATTTGGAAAAAAACCAGGAGCAGTACACTCTGAAACAGATTCATTTGATTCTTTTTCGATTCCTGGATAATTTTCTGTTGGAATCTGAGGAGTGGTTATTTTATTTTCGTCGCTATTATTCTTGCCGTGCTCCTTGCTTCCATCTTCGATTGGAATCTGTGGAGTAGTTTTTTTATTTT
>NW_021847279.1:0-912 GCF_003651465.1 Formica exsecta
CATCTGGCCGCGAGCACAGTGTATCTCGGAACGTCCGATCGATTACTTCTCGTACGTTCCAATTTTTTTTCCACCATGGCATCGCAGTATTTTCAATCAGACGGATGGAATGGACGCTGAATAGGATGTTTACGACGGAAAACTGCCGAACATACTGCAAAAAAATCAGGCTGCGGGAAACACCCGAGTTTGGGTTCCAACATTGGATCGCTCTTTTGTTTGATACACTACCGCGTCAAAAGTGTTCGTTCATTTATAGGAGAATACACGAATCTTCCCGTAATCACGGACTCAACTCGTTAATCAACGGTATCGATTTGAGGATATAGCGCGGTAACGCACTGGCACGGGATTGATGTACACAATCTGACATTCAAAAAAAATCCTCTTCATTTATTTCACTTTATTTATGTTGTCAAACAATTTAATTTAATCTTTTCTATAAAAATATCCTTCATATGACTTTTGATTGCATATCAATCGAATCTATATATATGCTCGTAAAAGATTAGATATATGTATAAGGATTATATATACTACGATAAATGTAGAATTTTCCGATGTTTTTCAAACAGTTGATCAATTTCATGAGTTATCAATTTCATAAGTTCTTAATGCAATATTAATATGTATGAATAGAAGTAGTCAATGTAAAGCACATCTCTTGATAATTAATAATTGCACGAATCTAATTAGAATCTTAAACAATCGATATCTTCTAACCTTATATAATTTTCTCATCATGTTGTATGTTATCACCGTGATAACAGATACACATAAATTTACTACAGGATATTCCGCATGAAGAAACAGAAAAGAATTTTTTCGCGATTAGCGATTATATCAAAACCGCGAAAACGTATTGCGATCAATAAGTGTGAATTGAAAATCGCGTTTAAAATGTAAAAAAAA
>NW_021847280.1:0-912 GCF_003651465.1 Formica exsecta
TTTTTTTTTATAATAAAATGAAATGAGAAAAAATCATTGAAAAAAATCATAAATATCATCTAAATAACTTATAGAAAATAGATAACCAATAGCTTGATAGCTTATCTAGGTGCTTATTGCCGTCTCTCATCCATGAAAATAATAGAGTACAAATTAACAGGAAGTCAAAATAAACTATTAGAATTTATATTAATACGAGTGGCAAAAGATTAACTTCTATTTTATGAGGAACGAATCGGGCGCCGCAAACTTGACGGGACTTTCATGTCACGCGTCGTGATCTTTTATGAAACCATAACGCTCGCCGCGAATTCAGGACGAGATACTTATGAGGCTATTACGAGTAATTTCCGCTTCTTAAACTCCTCTCATTTCTTCTCAAGGCACCACGCGATACCTTCTCCGTTTCCTGCGTCTCATTCTCGATTATTCGCATTTCGTTGGTTGAATCGTAAATCGTGAAACGGGCTTAATAAACGGTGGACAATGACTCGTGAAACGCTCCAAAGACGTTAAGACTCATCGCGGCGATTGTAATTGGCAGACAGAGGAAAGGGAAAGTCGAAAGTTTTGCAATGTCCTTAAACGGTACACTTGCGGGCGTAATTATGGTTAATTATGAAAAAAACGGAGATATATGATTGAACCGCATTGAGCCTAAGTGTCTTCAAATATTGTACTTATCGCGAAAGTCCGTATGAGAGATTATCGTAATAAATCTATTTTATGATAACGATTATTATGGTTATTACAATAATTTACAACGGTAATCATTATATTATATGTAGTAATAAAATTACTGTGCAAAGGTAAAAATTTTGAAATTATGGTTAAAATTAAATTATAATTTACATTAAACGAGCAAAAATAATTACGATACTTTAAAAATGTTATTGTTATCCTTAGAAAAGA
>NW_021847281.1:0-913 GCF_003651465.1 Formica exsecta
GTCGAAACCGTTGCAACACCCGCGTCCCGTAAGAATGCATCGACTTGAGCCAGTTAAATGACCGTACTTTGACTGGCAATTGATTATGTCGGTTAATTATTATGTACTGTTTTACGGTAAAAAGATTATTCTTTATTTTAATATAAAAAGATTAGTTATTGTTATATATCTATATTTATATATTTAATTTAATATGTTATATTTTATTTAATCTTTAAATTTCTAAAAGATTTAGAAGATTTTCGATTCGCTAATACAATATGTAAGCATCCTTACGCACAACTTCCTAGATATATGTATGTTATTATAGAAATAAAAAATGGTACGTATATCCGTGAAATCTTTAATATCGCTGTAATTTTCTATATAAAATTGATGCCGTAAATTATTGTATTTCTTGGGTAATATAAGCGGAACAATATTTTTCAATAGACTTGCACTTATACACGGAATGCATAAAATTTTCTTCCCAATGCCTAGATACAGAGAGCGCAATCTGGAGCCAGGATACAATACGCTACAAACATCTTTATTCGCGACTCGATATATTACTCTTCAAGAGTAACCGTATGTGTAGCCGGGGGCTCTAATATCGCGTCTTTAACGACACTATCCATTCCCCGTGGCATATTCACGCCCGGCAACCGGATGCTGCAACCTGAGAACGGGGATATGGGAAAAGACCGCGTGATTCGCGCGATACCGAAACGGCAGAAAGCGCACGTCACACATGACTCACCCACCCGACATTGCCCGACGATCCGTATAAGAAATGCGAGTGCGCGCCGCGTTTTGATACGTAATAAGTATGTGACTCTCGTACGTTGTAACAGTCTGCAAAGCATACTTCGCGCGTGCAAGGCAACGCAAGCTGTTTCTATAATATCATAAAAAGCTCCCACCCTTTCTCTCT
>NW_021847282.1:0-913 GCF_003651465.1 Formica exsecta
CACAAAAATGTACGTATAACTCCTAAAAATATTTGAAAAAGATATAAAAATAAAAAGCAGCGATATAAAATTATACCGCTGCATACTCGATATAATTCGTAATTTCAGGCACCGTGACATGAATACAGATAAAATATTTCACATTCACCAATTTCTCGTTTATGATCTTTTTGATTTGTTGCATCTATGTTGCCTGTATTTTTATTGTTGATTATGTTTATTTATTTCATATATCTTCTTTCCTCAAATAACGAGTCCTGACATTCCGCGATACGCGCGCATTGTGGCTCGATTGACCTCATCATTATGTATTACTTCTTGTTTGAGCATATTATGTCTTCAAAGTAGGTTTCTTTTTTAGAATATTTCATTGTTGATCATACACACACACATACACACACACACACATACACACGCACGCACGCACGCACACGCATTCACGCACGCACGCACGCACACATGTATATATATGTATATGTTATACTACATTTATAGTTATACCAACTCATTTAACCTAACTTTATCCGATACACATGCTTGGGTATCATGTAAATATTTTATATGATACACATTTACATTTTCCATCAAGATATCGATTAGATTTTTCAGTATTTTTGGATTCTCTCTTTCTCGCGTCGACGTCTACGTCGAAGATACGCATCGACATATTATGGTGTGACATTTATTTAGAAACTGGCATGAGTTCGTACAAAGTTTAATGTATTCTTTTTAAAAGATTTAGGAATTTCATAACTATCTATTGCATTGCTGATGCCTAAATAAACGTGTGCCTTTCCTTCCACAAGTTACCTTGGTTCCAACTATTCTGTAATTTTTCATTGCAATTTTTGTATCTGTCACACATTAGCGATTCTTTTAAATAATTATAAATTATAAAATAAATATTAGAATA
>NW_021847283.1:0-913 GCF_003651465.1 Formica exsecta
ATTAATAATATCAAAAAATTAGTCACATTGCGAATTTTACCGAGTGGTTTGTTAAAAGTAGTTGATAATAGCATGTGATGTATTAACGAAAATCAAATAAAACCTTCGTGAAACTGATCGATTGATAATAAGTATTCTTTAGTCGGCAAAGTAATTTATAGCTGAACTAAAGATCTGTGACTAAAGTTATTTAATCTGTGAAAGTTAAAATTATTGAAATAAAGTTAATATACATATATACACGCAATGTGAATAAAAAATTCTACGTATGAAAAACAAATTAATATATCTATACATAAGAAAATGTGTTTGCTTATTTATCCTGTATTGCACGCATATTCAATCGTATTGTTCGTTTAACATTTTTTTCTGTTTAAACTTGGCTTATTTATTTTTGTAAAATGTCACTTTTACATATTACAGGGAAGACGTGTCGCGTTCGCAAGCGACATTGTCATATATCATATTAAGACTATAATAATTTAAATACAGATATATACATTAATTAAATGGCTCTATATTTCTCGTCTCTAAAATATATACTCAACAAGAGAATTCAATACGGCGCAGGGAAGTGCGACAGACCAAAAATTCTTTATCCAATTAAATATATATATCTCATATTGCTTATATAATATATATAGATAATGAAATCAGATCTCTATTGTTCGTTTTAAAAGTAACATATAGCAAGATACATATCCTTAAAAACTGTCCCTTGTAAACATTTAATTCATTGCTTCGAAATCCACTAAGGAAGAATATTTTATGGAAAGCTAGCGACCATTTTTAATAACGAAATTAGATTCGGTGACAAAGCTGACACATTTTAATCTCGTATCTTTTCGCTTCTATCGCTTCGTATTTTTTCTATTTCTTAGTGATAACGGAGCCGACAATTGTGCGTACTCTC
>NW_021847284.1:0-913 GCF_003651465.1 Formica exsecta
TTTTTTTTTCTAGCTTCGAGTGTGGAATATATAAATATATTGTTCTATTTTATTCTACCAATATTTTATATCGTACATTTTATCGATTCACCTAGATTTCACGACTAAAATGTCCATCCCTCCCGTCGTTACTTAAATAGAGTTTTAACGTGTTTATCAATACTTTGCAGTGTCGTTGAACAGCAAATTCATGTTCACGTCGCATCGTTACTCGAAAAATAGATTCAGATCTAAAGATCGGCGATAAAGTTCGCAGCATCACTTGCACAATTTATCTGCGCGACTTACGTACGCTTGATCGCGCTCGGCCATTGACCGATTAATCAATTAAGCGGCCGATTAATTATCAAGGGTCGGCGCGGAGGAACAGGATACCGGTAATTAAATCGTCGCATCGAGTCCAATCGTACGTGCACTCGAGAGACGAGAGAAAGCCGGAGAGCAGCAGCGCCCACAAATGATTTTGTCGTAATGGCGTGGGATACCCCGGACCGGCCCCTGTGCCTGGCTAATTAAGTCTTAGTTGTATTCGCGTGCTTTTTTTGGTCGTTGACGATCGCTTCGAGAGGCAGCCGATTCTCGGGGGACGCATCATCTTCAAAGTTGGTTTACATGGGACGATACCGGAACGCATTTGGCGCAAGTTTGACGAGACAAAATTAAAAAATCGTTAATTTTATCGCATCTTGTTTTAATTGAATGTTTTAATGTTGTGCGCTCTTTGGTCCTAATTTTTAATAACCCTGACATGATGATTCTCTAGCTGCGTATATTTTTTGGGGGACTTGCAGGACTATTCCGAAGAAAACTCGATATTATATTGGCCAGACACGATCGTGAAAAAAATCACATAATTGCATATAAAGAGAGACAAACGCAAGAGAAGCACGTGTTGTTGCATCGCTAATAAATA
>NW_021847285.1:0-913 GCF_003651465.1 Formica exsecta
GAGAGTAAGACGATGCGTGCACGTGTTTCCACCTGACGGCTGTCCTCTGGCTGACATCGTTATTTTTTTAATAAAAAAAGCGATATAACATATCGGGAAGAATCACCCTAGAAAAAATGCTATAACTTTTACTGTCTCTAAGCAGAAAAAGATCGAAAAATTCGATGCAATACAGCATAGTTTTTATGAGAAAATTCTAAACACAAATGCAAAATTTTTAGCATCTCTTAAAATTTCAACTCTTAATTTCTAATTTTTCTAAATTCTAAATTTTTTTAATTAAAAATTTCTCAAACAGAAGGATTTTAAAAATTTGTGTAAAGATACATAGAATTGAATAAGGCGAAGAAATAGATTCAGATTCAGATTAAATTTCTCTAATGTAACTCTGAGACAAGTTTTAGAATCGTACAGTTATATGTCTCATGCCGGAGCAAACTATTTGTTCTTCTCAATCATCTGATGAGCGAGCCGCGCATTCGAGTCCGGCACCGATCCTCGGGGAGAATTTGCAATAATCGCGTTAAGCCGGCTCAACTTAATTGAGTCGTCGTTCGGTGAAACGCGGAGAACGCGCGTAAAGGATACCAGCGCGAGCGAAATGCCGAGTCGGAGCGAGAAGCAGACGAGAGGAACGCAAGCAGGATGGAGCAAAAGAGATAGACAAGGGTGGAGGCTGAGAGAAAGAAAGGGAGAGGTATAGAGAGTTCGTGTCAAGGGTCGAAGTTTGCGCAACGCAAACCGGCCTCTCGCGGATAACGCAAACAAGCCGAGAGACAATGGGGCACCATGACAGACGAGTCCTTTGTTTGGGATCGCTGTGGATCTCGCGGACAATGGCGGCCAATCACGTGTCGCGCGCGATCGAGAGACGTAATCCGTCCACACAAGAAGAAAGAGAGAGAGAGAGAGA
>NW_021847286.1:0-913 GCF_003651465.1 Formica exsecta
TAAATATTTTTTAACTTTACTCAAAAGATATCATACTTGGCTGAAATTTGGAATGCTTTTGTAGCAAAAATTGAAATTTTGTTTATATGTTATAATATAATATTATATGGTAATATTTATTGTATAAGCACCCCTCATATACAGACAAAGAATTATTAAAACTAACAATTTAATTGACAATTTTCCTCCATCATGTTTTCTTTAAATTAATTAAAATAATAAAATAAAATTTATTAAAAATAATACGATATTAATACAAATGGTATTTAAAAATATGTTTTTATAATGTGATTTTAATGGACGCAAATTTCCACGACACATTTTCAAAATATACCTACCGTTTGGCTTTCTCTTCCAAAAATTGTTCGCATCCGAAGAGGAAACACCAATGAACACACCAGTACGCGATTTTTTCAGGGTAAAAGGATTGACGCCAGCGTCAATTAATGCCTCGTATGTCACTTCTAGCATAATGCGAAGCTGCGGATCCATTGCATGCACTTGTGTAGGATGTATCTTGAAGAAAGAGGCATCGAAACTACTGAGATTCTTGATTTTGCCAAATCTGGAAGGTATTCCGTAGATGCCCGGTGTCCAACGTCGCTCATCCTCGGTGACCATATCCGTTCCTTTCATTAAATTTTCCTTAAACTCCTCAATGTTTGAGGATTCAGGCAGACGGCCTGAAAAAATATTGATGTATTACAAATATCGATGCATTATAAATATCGATGCATTACAAATATCAAAATTGATTGGTTCTATCGCGGTCGGTCGAGATTGGCATAATTACCTGAAATACCCGTAATGACAATGTCACTTCCAATATGAGTAGGCATCTTGATTTTCGAATAATTTAATCTTGCTCTGACTAGGCTCTCTTTTCTATCTCTGTAAAGACACAATTTTTTTT
>NW_021847287.1:0-914 GCF_003651465.1 Formica exsecta
AGAAATTATATCTCGAGCCACAAAGGAGCTCCGTAAAAATATCGCGACTATCCTTTGAAAATAGTCCGACTCGCGTTTTATTCCGCGCAGAGAAAAAGAAATTTATTTTTGCAACTGCACTAGGCGGCGAGCGCCTTGAAAGGATGGAACTGTCGGTCAGTTGGAGAGTAGTAGCTGGCTACCGTCAACTATTTAAAAATATTTTTGTAACTTTAAAAGCGCGGAGAGCGTTGCGCTACTCGCTTGGATTTATCGGATATGGTTTGCAAAGAGACGATAATGAATTGACGGGCTGTTCGGTCCGAGTAGCTTATGCTTTATCTGTATTCCCGGTTCGAAAACTTCCATCTCGCGAGTTATTTACACAATGGATCACTTATGTGCCTCAAAGTGCAAAAAGCGCGAAAGACCCCTCCATTAATCAGAAACTTGGCCGTGTCCCTCTGGTCATTTTTTCCCGCCGGCGGGAAGAAACGAGGGCACGGATTATCGATCGAATTAACTCGCCGATTCTCGCCATGCTCGCAAATACTGTTTTGCAAACAAATACGGGACGCTCTGTGCGAGCGTGCATTAACCTCTGGGGGTGGAGATACGCGGGCGTGTAGCGCCGCCGCGCCGGTGCGTTAAATAAATCGGTGCGAGAGAATCCAGCCCGCATCTCTCCGTGGGATATTCGGCAAATTCGGCGCCATAAAGGCCGAGCAATACGACGACGCGGTGTTCTTCTTCCCACCCTCCCCCCTTGCCTTTCCTCCTCCCGCAAAGACAAATGAGCAGGAACAATGGCGTATAAATCCGATTTCTTGGATCGCGAGATTCGAAACATCGCTAAACTCGGGAGCAAACTCCGGCTCAATCAGACCCTTGTTAACTCCGGCTGCTATTACTGCGGATATTGAAGTATTGATCCC
>NW_021847288.1:0-914 GCF_003651465.1 Formica exsecta
CTCTAAATGTTAGCAACAATATGTTGTTATTTGAATTATTATTAATAACCTATTTTTTTAATATTAGAAAAAGATTAATATTATAGAAATTATTTAATTTTATGTGTGTGTATATTTAGTAAAAATATATTTAAAAATAACTTTAAAAATTATTTTTATTTATATTTACAGATAAGTTTCCTGTTTTCAACAGCAGTTATATCATTAGACGTATCATCATTATGGTGAGTAATAAATTAATATAGAAATTAAGTAATAAAAATCAAAATATTGAAATTTTACTTATTAAATTTAAAGTAATTATTATTTAAAAATTCTTGAACAAGATCTAAATACATTACAAATTTAAAATATTTATTCAAATATATTTAAGATTATTTTTATTCAAATATATTTAAGTTTAACATTTACATTTATATACTAAAGATGATTTGAAAAAAATTTCAAAATTTTTTTGTAGATTTTTTATTTTATTAAAATGACCATCTAAATGTTACAAGATAATAATTGTTAATTTAATTAATTGTTATAGGATTTAACATGATTGAGCGAGATTATATATTACAAATAAATATAGGTATATTATACATACAATGGCTAGCTATTGTGAATGAATAAATGCAACAAATTTCTTATTTACAAATTTTTCTCTTTTTCTTTACTTTTCTATTCCGGTTTTATTTGCATATATGCAATTCGCTAACGATAGTTGATCCGCAACAATTATTTGAAAATATAAAAGAATGTGTAACGTTAACCACTTCGTCTTTTTTATTTTATTGCTATTCTATTGTTATAATATCGATTTATCTTGTCAATTGTATTTTGCTATGTTTGAATAGGATATAGGATACAGAAATATTCGGAAATAATATAAAAAACTACAATAGTAGTTTATATAATATATAATTTTT
>NW_021847289.1:0-914 GCF_003651465.1 Formica exsecta
CTGCTTACATTATGCGATTCACTGATCGATGTAAGGGCGAAAATCGAAAAGCCGCGACTAGTCAAACTTATTCTCTCGCTCTTTCAGCTCAGGAGTGCTATAGGGCACGAATGTTTTGGTTTCGAGCTGTCCAAGCTCAACTATTTCCGGATGAATTGAAATCGCTTCGACAAAATCGCCCTGTTTCATCTAGGAGCGCGATTCTCTCGCTTTATCCGTTCATTGATGAGAACGATGTAATTCGAGTAGGTGGGCGGCTAAAGAACGCCCCGCTCCCATTTGCAACAAAGCATCCTGTGCTTCTCGCTCCTCATCCAATCGTAACGATGCTAGTTCAGCACGCTCACTTGCGGTCGTTGCATGGGGGCATTCAGCTCACGCTCGCCACGCTACGGCAAGAATTGTGGATCCTTCGCGCCCGAAACTTAACTAAATCCATAATCCATCACTGCGTTACATGCACTCGCGAAAAGGCGGCGGTTCCCGTCCAATTGATGGGTCAGTTACCTCGAGCGCGAGTATCCGCTCCCACTCGGGCATTTCTGCATTGTGGCGTGGATTACGCCGGTCCGGTAGCAACTCGAGCGTCAGCGGGACGAGGGATTACGTCCCGCAAAGCATACATAGCAGTTTTCATCTGTTTAGCGTCCCGGGCGGTTCATTTGGAGCTTGTGAGTAGCTACTCCACTCCCGCTTTCATTGATGCATATACGCGATTCTGCGCGCGACGAGGACTCCCAGAGGCTATGTATTCTGACAACGGGACTACGTTTGTCGGCGCTGACAGGGAACTGACCCAAGCCTATTTAGGAGCTATGCGAAATTCAGATTTCTTAAACCGCACCGCCTCTGAGAAGGTAGTGTGGAACTTCATCCCTCCCCACGCTCCGCATTTCGGCGGATTGTGGGAAGCA
>NW_021847290.1:0-915 GCF_003651465.1 Formica exsecta
AAAAAAAAAAAAAAAATGTGGAATGAGTAGTACTTAAACGAGATGCTTCGACAATATTTTATATAGTACGGTTAATTAAGCATAACACCGCACACAATAAAACTTCGGTTTAGAAAAATGCCGTTTGCACGGGACAATTCGTGAAGGAGATTTCTCATCAGATTTGTTTTACGACCCTCAGTTGTGTGATGGTCATTCTCATTACTTTAACGACTCCCGTGAATATTTTTTTACACGTCTCGCTCTATTTGCGCGTTTTTTTTTTATCGTTTCGCACTGTGAATTTATATCTGCATGCGTGGACCTTCAATTACGCGCCGACAATAACTAACGATCGCTCTCATCGAGCAGTCCGGTGAATCTAAGTTGTTATAATACGTAATGATCATATTAATCACGCGTATAGGGAACGATATGCGATAAATATACACGATACAGTGATTTCTCGTGCACTTATTACGAAAGATTTGCACAAGTATTAAGTAATGCGTAGAGCAGTAAATCAATTGAATAAAGATGATAATCGCGTATACCTTTTTTATACCGTTCCGTATTCATGATAATGCGTGAGTAATCAAGAATGCTTTTCCATGTACTTTTATCACATAAACACATCGAGAGCATGTAGCAATTATAATTAGTCATATAATGTCCATCCATACAATGCTGACATATAATCGATTATATGTAACATCGTTTATTATCGACCATAAAAAATCAGACAAAAGACTGAATCAATTCATTGATTTTTCTGATATGTAAAAGGTAAGAAAATTATTATTAAAGTTATTAAATAATAAATAGATAATAATAGATAATAATAGATAATAGATACTAATAATATACTCGCAAGGTATATTTGTGCCGATCAACAAAGAATCTATTGAACTTCGAGAATCAAGCAACTATGATAAT
>NW_021847291.1:0-915 GCF_003651465.1 Formica exsecta
AATCATTTTACTAAATACACGCTTTTACTTCGAGGAACACATGACTATAAATGAACGTTTTATTACTAAATGTACTGTTTATGGGAGAGCTTTTTATAAACAGTGCACAGGTCAATATATCTATTATGCATTTATTCCACAACAAAATACTATTATGTATTTCGGATATATTCCTTTGTTAAAACACGCAGAAGAAAAAAAAGCATTTAAATATTATTGGAATAATGTACGTACCGCAAATGCTGCCACAAAGAACAGTTTGTTGAAACATTTATTACAGTTCACAAAGCTCAAATACATTGGCGCGTTCGCAACTCATAATTTGTTACTGAAAAACGAACGTGCAAAGTTCGATCGAAAAATTCCATTTTCACATCCCCACGTCGGCAATTACACGACCGATGGCGACGGCTCCCTCGATATTTCCTCAGATCCGTAATTTTTCCCGTAATTTTAAAAAGTCCACGCACGGCGAATTTTCCAGCTGTGCTAATCTTGACGTTTCTTAAATGAATCTTTGCGCTCTCCAGCGGAAGGTTTCTTCGACTTGCTCGTCCATTTATCTTCGGGATCCACTTTGTGAAAAGGAAAAATTTTTATTCATGAATCGCTTCGTTGTCATTGGGATCAATTTATTATGAAAACGTTTCAGTGAAGTTATCACTGCGATGAGATTCACGCAGTGATTGTTTATCTGCGGATTGTCTGATCACAATCTCTCTGTCAAACTTTTGCAATTCGCGCATTATATTGAAGTTTCTCGGTGGTCTTGGCCACTTTCTGCCAAGAAACTATGTAGACTTCGCTATATAAACTTGCTGATTTGGAAGAGCCGCAATCGTGAATTGAATTTGGAGCCAGGTACTGCATTTAGCTCTGAAATAGTTTTAAAGAGAGAAGACTTGGATGTGCAGG
>NW_021847292.1:0-915 GCF_003651465.1 Formica exsecta
TATTAAATGTTTCTACACACGTTATGTATTTCTATACTACCGTGAGAGAAAATACTCTCTTTAGAGCTATACTATGTAGCTACGTTTTCACATTTGAAGAAAGAAAACATTTCTAACTATCTTGAATTTATATATATGTATGCTACATTCATTTTTTTAGCTTATAAAATTTAAAAGCGATCAATTTTAGTTATTAAAAATTAGAAGAATTGCGATTTATACTAAAGACTCTCACATATATACGCACATATATTCCGTAATATCATCGGGAAAATAATAATTCTACATGAAAAAAATTAGTCAAAAATGTAAAACAAATTTTTTTTTTTCGTACGAGGCTTTATCGTCGATAAAATTGATAACATTTATCATTTTTTAAACTTGAATAATATCTTGTATTATATATTATTGTACAATCTTGTATTATATATTATCAAATTTCGACAGTAATTATCAAAATATGTCTGAAAGACATTTTTTTTCTATTGAAAAAATAAGATTTATCTAGATACTTTTTATATAAAATTTCTCTAAGTAGGAACTGAGATTATATTGAGATACCAAATTAAAAATAAAATATTTAATATGCTTAATGACTGTTCTTTGTGCGTACTTGTTAAATTAAAATCAAAAGATCATAGAAAATTAAATTTTATCTTTGATCGATATCACATTTGAAAATGTTCTGAATAAACGTTCGTACTAGCATTGTTTGTCAATTGCTACACACGTCCCTGTCCTGAAAGGGAACCACAGCTAGAGAAACTCTAAACGAGAAAGGGAGAGAGAGAGAGAAGAGGGGAGAGTGTTACCCCTGGCTCGGTGCAGATGGCAGATGGGGAATAGATATTCAAGTGGAATATATATCGCGTTCAACGAGAAAGAAGAGGAAACAAAGAGAGAGAGAGAGAGAGA
>NW_021847293.1:0-915 GCF_003651465.1 Formica exsecta
AAATTCGTTTGATATTCATATTAATGTTAAATTAACACAAAAATTTGTGTGGACCATTTAGGACATGCGAGATACATGTTAAATTTAAACCAAATTTTCCAACTGTAGACAGTACCATTTGGTATAGTTCGTTGTTTGTTCGATTTTCGAACGCGAGGCCTCCTTTCCCAATCACGACACTATTGGAGTATTATCTCGCCGCGGACGGTTTCGTAACGCCTGGCATCAGCGGCGAACACGCCGCGAGGATCATCTTCGGCGTCGATGACGCGAGTCGTAAGGGCCACACAGGGACCTAAACGCGTCGGTTCCACGCGTTTTTCGAACCGTTGCCGCGCTAACGAACGACCATAAATAATGCCGTACCATACACACACGGCATTGCTGCGTGAACCCACCGGGAGAGAGATGCCGGGTTGATTTATCGCCGCGAGCATTCGCCGTCGTGTATGCCGAACCTGATTGGTGCTCGCAGGTGTTGCGCGTTCGCGAGGAACATGCCGGCCACGGCGCTGTCAAAGTCAACGTGTTCCCCTGTCATCCGGAATCATCGATCGCGCCGGACCCCTTTCTTCCCCTTCCCGCGGCATTTTTCACGCGCCAAGAAATAATCGTTGTCTGACATTTGATTGGGTGCCGCGCTCCTCGGGTGCCGAGATTCCAGGCATTCCTTCTCTGTTTTTAAGAATTTCGCGATTTCCCGCAGCCACATGCGCACCTTCCACTTTTTCGAGAGCGAGAGGAAACAAAGTGAATGTTTTAAATGTGTAGAGTTTTAAATTTTTCAGAGGAAAAAATTTTCTTTCTCTCACAAAACGTAAGAATTGCCCCGAACTTCTACTAATATTTATATTATTCTAATATTTATAAATCACTATTTTTAAAATATAAAGTCTCTTATCTATGTATATATAA
>NW_021847294.1:0-915 GCF_003651465.1 Formica exsecta
TATATATATTTCACGCATAATTTTAATTTAGTATTGTATAAATTTTTAATGCAATAATTATCTATTTTATGTTCTATTACAATTATCTATGTTTAATGTACTTATTTTAATGAAATGTTAATTTTTCAACAGTATTTTGTAATATCGATGTATATAAAAGTACATGTGATTGAGATCTAGATAAACGAGAGAATGTATCCAATTTTAAATAATGAAATTTGCTAAAACTATGACTTTTTTAAACGATTTTACAACAACTATTAAATATTCACCGTAAATTTTTGTCATTTTAATACAATCTTGTAATAATTATCAAGTGTACTATTAAAAATTGTTTCACTATATATTGTTTAATCTAAATCTTAATTTATCTATTCGTTTGTTTACATTACGAGGTTAAAAACAATTACATTAGAGCTCTAAAAGAATATGCAGATATCACCGACAGAGAATCGTAAGAACGAAAAAAGGAATGAAAAAAGGAATTTGTATAACCGGATCTCTCTCTCTTTCTCTCTCTCGGTCGGGCCAATTTTTCCATTCGTCCCGAAATACACCGTGCGGAATAAGTCTCGGCCGTTGATCACCGCGTTACCTGCTTTTCTGCTCCATTATCTTGGCGCGCCGATGTGTCTCACCCCGACACGGCCGAAATAGAACGCCGGACCGGAAGCGCTCGCACGTGAGAGATAAACGCGCGCGTGCGATTTTACGACGGTCCATCCAAACGCGCCTTCAAAAAGGATGCAACGATGCACCGCTCGGATATTACACGCTGCCGAGAGACGCGCGAATGCGAATCGTACGTGCGCGCCACCGCCGTCAAACATGCATATAAACACACACGCATATGTATGTATATACCGAGGAGGGTATATTATTTATTTATTTATTGCGCATTCCTCTCTCTCTCTC
>NW_021847295.1:0-915 GCF_003651465.1 Formica exsecta
TGCGTACCGATGCGCGACGCGCGTGTTCTTTTAACGAGGTTTACGAACGACGGACGTAAGACATAATGTACACCAAGTAACGAGATCACCGCCGGGATCTTTACTCCGCCGGCGACTCCGCGTCCCAATTCCGGCGAAATCGGCCATTTAGGATAAAAGAGCGGAAATAAAATGTCGGGAAATAAGGTTTTAAACGTGCCATTTCTCGCTCTTTAATGCGCGCCGTGACGGATAGAATTCGACAGATATGTGCTCGTTAATTTTGTCGCGAATCTTTCATTGTGCGTGCTGTGCGAATTGCTTTTTAAGTATTTGTTCTAGATTACAGATTTAAAAAAAAAAGAAATATTGATGTGACACATACACAAGAGATAAAATATTCGTTGAATTGTCAATATGCGAAATTTAAAAAGATTAGGCGTTATTTTAGTTAATAACAGTTTTTTTCGCGTGCAGTCGGATGAATGTCGTCTCTTTTGTAATCTTTCTTTTTCTACGCGACAAGATTTTTCATTTTTCCGATAGCTATTGTCCGAGGAATCGCTGTTGTAATAGTATATCGAAAAAGCGATTAGGGTCATTGATTTTGTCAAACCTACGGAATCTGGTTACCGGAAGCTGCCCCGAATAAAAGCCTTGACCAAATGTCGAGCGCAAGAAATCACGAGATATCTCGGATATTATGTCGAGGAGAAAACTGTTAAGAACAGCATTGAAATATTTCGAATACAAAACTTTTAGAATTTTTCGCAAACTTCCGTATTTATATATCAATGGTATTTATTATATTCGATAAGTTCATTTATCTATTATTTATTATTCTCACTGATTATAGTCGTGGGTAACATCTACCGACATTGCAAAGAATATTCCAAAAGATTTAATACAGTTTCCGTTAAATGTTCGGGGAAAGAG
>NW_021847296.1:0-916 GCF_003651465.1 Formica exsecta
TCCTTGTTGTTCACCGAAAGTTAAACAAAGACAAATGACGCTCGCGAACGTTGCGGTCATTAAGTGGAACGTAGATAATGGTGTCACGCTAGTCGCGTAATTGCGATCTCTATCTTTTACGCAGTGTCCGTCATTCGCTGTCGCTGTAATAATGGTATGCTAGAAATCGCGGAAATTAGAGCAGAGTCATATCCGAACAAAGATATTAAAATTATATCTCGCAAATACGAACTAATGTCGCGAGTTAACGGCTGCTATACGAGCGCCTTTGTATTTATTCTTGTACAACATCTTTAGAATTTTACTTGGGCGAGCGCAGGTTGTCGAGATCTAAGGAATTTTTCTTCGCTACCGAGGCCCGACCAAGCCCCGTGCGTCGGGAAATTCTTGTTCATCGTATATTCGATCTCTATTCGCGCGTGCCGTGAAATATGATACTCTTGCGCTCGATCACGTTAACACATTGAGGCCGACGAACAGGCCGATCTCTCCGAATTATATTTCACCTTCTTTTCATCCATTTAAACTTGTTAATATATTATTCTTTTGTTATACCTTTGTGTCTTATAAATTTCAGGCTGTCTATCTCGATTTTCTCCCGTCCCGTTCGTACGAATCACCCCCTTTATCAATCTCATAACTAAGCAATCGCGGATTCTGCCGTCGCGATTATTCATCGATCTAACATTTATTGGTTTTTCGCGAGTTTTGAATGGCCCGAATTCTCGCGCCTGGCGCCCAATCTCTTTCTATCGAAATTTGCTCTTGTATGAGATCGATCTGCCGTATATTGCGCCGAAGGTATACCATGGGTCATTACCAACGACCCCTCGGAAAAAGATAAAATAATTACTAAAAATAAACACGGTCACTATATATACAGGGTGAGTTTTTTAACTTGAAACTGTAAAATATC
>NW_021847297.1:0-917 GCF_003651465.1 Formica exsecta
AAACAAAATCAAGTAAAACAACTTGCATTTATAACTCTGAAACAGAATTCACAATATCGAACAATATATTAATAAATTATTAAAACAATGTACATATACATTTTAGAATTGTGCTATACTTTTTTTTTTATATACAAATTTATATTAAAGAGGAGTAATTTTTTATCAAGCAAAAAGTTATTTATAATTTATCTTCTATTTGTTTGACTTGTCTCCAATGTTTAGAGTTTCGACGTTAATTACTTGATTATTACGCTGCAAATTAAATTTCTGCTAAGATTACTGAAAGTCTGTAAAATTATAAAAAACTTTAAGAGGATCTTTAAATCTGGAAGAATGGCATTATATGTATATACATGTAGCACACATATATTTTAAATTCAAATATTTTAATAAATCTCCGATACTCAAGCTTTTGTTTTTGCACCAAAGATAAAACTTTATAAATATATCACAACTGTGCATGATTAACTTTAAAAATGAAAGTAATTCCAGAGAAAGAGATTGGTATTGCAAGGCGGAAAGCGTCTGCTAAGAGGAACAATAGCTGTCGTTCATGTCAAAAATCTAAACGCAAAAGTAACACATGACATTACGTTTATGAGAGGAATATAAATTAGAAACAACTTTGCCTTGATTTTTTGCGCCTCGTTGATACATTGCTGGTAATTGCCGATGTAAAAGTGATTTCTAACGTCAAAAAGCTCATCGACGTCTTGCTGCTGACGTGCCATTTTGTCACTTGTGGTAAAGAGAAGTTTGAGAGAGATGTTTTTCGTGGGACGTTTCCACACCCTGTATGTACAGTAGCGCCATTACATCCACTTTTAGGAAATACGTATCCACACTTCGATACTGTCGGTTAAATTGCCACTTGGTGCGTGTCCGTGCTACATCCACTAAATATACATATAAAA
>NW_021847298.1:0-917 GCF_003651465.1 Formica exsecta
TGTATTTGCACATACGGTCCATCCGTTAAAACCAATTAAAACAACGCGATACAAATGAGCACGACGAACTTGTTTTCTGCCGACACGCGGGATTTTAATTTCGTCCGACGATCCTTCCCACCGATCGTTGGTCTCTTTACGCAGGATAAAAAGTAATTTGCGCTCGCCGTTTGCAAAATGACCGTCACTTCACGCTCTTAATATTGTCGTATTATTCGATCGTAAATTGCGATGAGTCGCGCTAAACGTCATTAAGATTAGTCGACAGCGTGATTATGAAGAAGCCAAGCCTGCAAATAAGTACATCATAATTTTGATCGCACTGCTGCTACGATAATTAACATCTATCTCACATTTATAATTCATATTATCCTCAAGCTTGCCTCGATTTACACTTAAATGTTCGTTTCGCTCTACCATGATTTTACTGGATATGCTATGTAATTACAATTTTCTTTCTTTTAAGATTATTTTCTATGAGTCTATCTTCTGCTTAACATAGATACATAATCATATACCAATCCTAAACAATCGATTAAACGCTCGGTTACTCGAAATTAAGTGGACGATCAAGTATCCAGTTTGATAGTCGAAATTAAGTCAATGAATAATTTTTAATATTGTCGTATATCCGATCATCACGCCTCTGAGTTTATGCTAAAGCCAAATACCTTCATGTGACAACAATTCGATGTAAACATTAATTAATACGCTATACGTCGCAAACACCAAGGCCGCGTACCAACCGATTTGTTATTGCCCCGAAAAATATATTTGACATATGTATTATAAAAAATACAAATTCCGCGCTGAATATTTGCAAAAAATGTGACAATATAGGAGAAAGTAGGGTAAAACCGAGTACTTTTTTAGATTTGTCTTCCTACAAAAAATCAGAGAGTAAAAAAAATTTTGCT
>NW_021847299.1:0-917 GCF_003651465.1 Formica exsecta
ATCTTGGAAACGTAATGCGGCCGATGAACTTGTTGCGGATTCCCGTTCTGCTTCGAATATCGTACGTTCTGCAGCAACTCCCGGGTCTCGCTGGGCGAACCCGGACTGAGGCTGTTGGTGGTGGAAGTCTCGACGCGATCGCTGATAATCTCCTCTTCGGTAATCTGCTCCAGGTACAAAGCTGACTGCACCGCCTGATTGTCACCGTTGATTGCGATCTGCGGCGAGTACGCCGGTGGCGGGCTTCTGGACGGCGATCTATCACCATCGACGGTCTTTTCGTCCTTAATCTCGAGAGACGTATCCGAGGATATATCCTGCTTCATCTGCTTCGCCCGTCTGGCGTGGCGGGTGGTGAGCCCGCCAGTTTCCACATCCCGTTCCAATCGATGGCCGGATCTGGATCTGGTGAGCTGACGTTGAACGTACTGTTCCAGATCGTCCTCCTCCTTCTTGGCGATGACGCGATTGAGCACGATGAGGAAGATACCGAGGAATATCGCGAAAAGTCCCACGGCGACGAGCTCGTTCCACCAGCCACCGGAAGCTTTGCTGCCCAAGTGAGTGAGATCACCCGGCAGCAGGCCGCTCATCAGGAGAAAGGCGCCCAGCACGAGGAACACCACGCCAATGTGCAGCATCCCGATCGAGGTGACCACTTTGCTGTCCAGCATCCCCTGGCCGGCGTTGCGCGCCGCGCCATGCGTGCCCTTGTGATGCTTGCCATGATGATCCAGCGAGCCGGTCGAGGCCCTAGGCGACGTCAGCCCGCTTTCGCCCGATTGCGCGCTATAACGACGCTCGCGAGCGCGACGCTGCTCGTCCCGGCGCTTTCGCTGACGTTTGATGGCCAGCGCCGAGTGCAATCCAACCGCGTGCATCCTGCAACACCGGAAAGACAACCCTTGGCTCAGTCA
>NW_021847300.1:0-917 GCF_003651465.1 Formica exsecta
CACGAGAATGCCGTTAAGTCGAACGAAGAGCATCTTAGCTCGCGCTTCGTCGTCGCGACGATCTCGCCGACTACACGTCGGCGATATTACGTTATTCCGACAATAAGACAACGAGAGAGGAACTGCGCAACGTGGATTATACGGGCATCGCTGTGCATCGCCCGGGGACGGTAACATGGGATTAACGAGGCGATTAATCTACCAAAGTCATCTTCTGCGAATTAATCGAGGCGCTTTCCGTCGCGAAGACGAATTCGTCGAATTTCTCGAGAGAAATTTTCCATCAAACTCTTTCTCACAAAGTCTCTATCTCTAAAGCGTTTAAACTTCTATTAAGAGTTAAATTAAATGCACTATCGAATTAGATCTCCTTTCTCGATGTATCCAAGAGGAAGGACTGAATGGAGAAGGATCCGGAAGCATGGCGGAGACCTCGTTCGATCTCGAGCCACGAAAGCGGGACACGAACGATATAGCTTCATTATGCAAGAAACGTCGTCACGTACGGAGAGTGCATCTCATGGGAGTTGGCGAGCAAGGAGAGAGAAGAGCTCGCTTCTCTACGGAAAACTATGTAAGCGGAAACCCCGGTTGTTTGCCCAGTTTACGCGCCGAACATTAAACACGTGCGTTCATTAATAAGTTAGTTTTACTTTCGAACCTTATGCGAGATTTATGCGAATCTCAAGCTGCGTAAACCAAGTTTGATGCGAGAGTTGTGCGAGACGCTGACAGCAAAGTTTTTTGTGGCGATATATATTACATGATTATTTCATCAAACGCGATTAATAACGAGATAAAATGTTTTTCTCAACATTTTTTAATAATAAATACTGAAAAATATTCTTAAATATATTAATAAAAACATGTGTGTATTTCTTAATCATTTAATGAAATATAATTAAAAATAAGAGAGA
>NW_021847301.1:0-917 GCF_003651465.1 Formica exsecta
TTATTAATATAAATCTTTTTATCAATATAAAAAGTAAATAGTTAAACCAAATAATATCGGAGAAAGAGAAAGATAAATGGATAAGTGGAGAAAAGATGAATTATATCTTCAAAATTATAGATTGAGAATTTAAAATTGTAGATAACTTCTGAGAAACAATTGCCAAAAATTGTTAATAAAATAGTAGATGTTAATAAAATCCTAAATAAAATTTTAAATATTTATTTTTGGACATATATTTTATTAAGTTGAACGGAAAGTTCGTTCTGTTTTTTGTTAACAGGTGAAGACCGAAAAACGGCAGATATAAATAGTATTTTTTCTGTTTACTATATTATAAGTATACTATACAAGTTGACACAAGTTTTGAAAATTCTAGTTCTAGTCCATCCTAAGGCCAGTGGTCTATCTATTATGAAATTATCTTTCATACTATAAAATTATATTATATTAGTTTTTAAATAAATATTTCGATATTTTAATGTTTTTTATTTTATCATAGACACTTAAATATATATCTCATTGCAGATCGACCAGACGATCGAGGAATATCGCGAGGCGCTTACTTCTTCCGCGCTGGGTACAGCGAAATCCGCATCGGCCTTCCTCAAGCTTCTTCCTCTAGTCAGAAACGCCTTACCTGAAGAACTGCACAAGATCTTGAAAATGCCGCGCTATCGCCAGATGAAGATGCAACTGTTGGATGTATTCGGTTCCGCGTCTACGTTGCCTGCTCATCAAGCGGCTATGAAGATCCTTCGGCAGGACGAGATCGGTGACGAGACCGAGAGGTATCTATGGGCTCTATCTCTCTCACCGACGCCGAATGCCGATGTCACCAAGGACATTCTTAGACGCTCCGAGGAGACGATGCAGAACGACAAGGTATCCGAGACCTATGCGCTTGCTGCGGGCGC
>NW_021847302.1:0-918 GCF_003651465.1 Formica exsecta
TCTCTCTCTCTCTCTCTCTTTCTCTCCCTCTCTCTTTTTCTCTTATATTACAAAGAAATTTGCATTAAATTATTATTGTATGGCATCCATGCCCATACAGGGTCTGTTTTTTTATAACTGAACTGGCTGTACTAGTTCAGAGTTTATCTTTTTCTCTCCATTGGAAGGAGAAAAATAAGCTCTGAACTAGTGTAGCCAGTTTAGCTATAAAGGACAGATCCATAATGTATTCAATTTAAAAGAACGTTAACGATATTTTCGTTGAATGGTATGTTCAAATCGTGCGCGCGCGTTGAATTTCAGGTAGAAGGTGCGCGCGCATGCGGACCAGCTTCCCGTGAGCTCTCGTCAACGCTCGGATCTCTACGGCGTTAAACCACGCCCAGAGCGCTACGGGCGTGCAGAGAGGGAAGAAGCTGGAATGGTAATTCACTCCGCGGAGCCAGCAATATGAGCGTCTGTGGTACCGTTCGTTGAGAAAACGCCGCGACGTGACAAAATTCCATCGCCGTGAAATCGCGTGTCGTACGTGTCGCGCGACGTTCGCGTGTTCTCGCGAGTGTGTTAAACAGTGTCGGTGTTTGATTACCGTCCCCCACCCCCCTCCACCCTCCCAGCAAGCGCATACGTGCACACATACACACACGTGGATACACGGGATTTCTTGGGGTTAGTTCGCCGGATTCACGGAAGGATTATCGCCAGCCGTCGTCGATCCCATCGCATCGCTCGCCGTAACGCCGAGGAATTGCTTTCGGTGAGTGTGTGACGTAGAATAATTACACTATATCCGCACGGCGATGTCTCGCGAACGACGTGCGACGGGCACCGTTCGTTCGCGGGATCTCGCGAAAATCCGGCTGGCAATCACGCTGGCACGATCGTGTAACCGGCATCCTATCCCGCCGACAGTTCCAC
>NW_021847303.1:0-919 GCF_003651465.1 Formica exsecta
GTGTTTAGCACGGACATGCACCAATCGGTCGTTTTACCATGGCATTAAAAAGGGTCTGGCCATGTAGTTCTGCTGGCTCTAAAATGGATCCAGTTAGAGCCACTATATCAGCTACAAAAACAGTTTCACGAAAAACGGCGGCGTGGCCCCTTTCAGGCTTCTCTCTGCTATTACCAATCGAGCAAGCGTCTCGCTAATCTCGATTGTAAAATCGATTTGTTTGACGCTAATTGATCGAAATCGAACTGCGATTTAATCGACTCTGCAATCGCACACCACACCCGCGTACCATTGCTCGCGCGCTCGCAATCGATATCATTCCTGTCAAATGGATGATAATGGCAGCGACGATGGTTGATACAATGTTGCAGAGCAATGGCTTTCAGGCGAAAAAGAAAGAGGACACCGAGAATAAGGACAATTTGTGGTACGTGTCGTGATATTCACGTGAATATTATCCGTTTATTAAAATGCGACGCGAAACGAGAACGCCAGTTTGTCTCATGCTTCGTGAGAGAGATGGTCTTCCGCTTCATGACACATCCTATTATTGCGTGAGAAAAATTGAGCATTATCAATTCGCCTTTTATTCGATGTTATTTATATGCTTGGCAGGTCGTCTATTTTAGCGGAAGTGCAGAACAGCGGCAACAATAAGCTACCGTCAAACAAAAACGTCCTCGTTTTAGGTAAATGTCAACGAGATCCGATCGACCGTAGGGCGATATAGCACGCATATTAAGTATCTCTGCTGCTGCTAAATGCGTATGTCATCGATAGAAAAAAAGTGCTACATTGCCATATTTGTGCTAATGATTAATCGGAGATAAATCGATTTTTTCATTGTGATTTTTTTCATACACACGTGATACTTTAGTCGTAGCAAACTGACAGGTTATATCACAGTAATATCTGCATC
>NW_021847304.1:0-919 GCF_003651465.1 Formica exsecta
CAAGGTCATTGAAATCGGTGAGGTCGCCCTTAATCTTAAGTTTTATCACTGTTTTTTCTCTCTCAAAGCCCTATAAATTGTGTCTGAAACATTTTTTATACGACGTCAATTTCGGAGAAAACATCTCGTAACACTATGTAAAACACCCTGTATATGAAAATTAAAATCACTATAATCGATTATATACTCACGCTCGGCATAGCTTTCACTTAAAAACTGCTTCTCCAACTTTTTAAATTGTATTTGAGAGCGTTTGCCATAACGCATTTGCAACTCATATAAATCGAATTTGAGACCAATATGCCCCTCGACTATATCGGATTTGCGAGACTGTTGACTGTCACAATATTTTCTATATAATTTTCGCAGATTTCGTTTAAGATTATGCCTGATAGTCTTGACTTGGTCGTCCCGATGTTTCCTTAGTTTGTTTTGGAGTCTATTGAAACGACTTTTCACTTCCTTTTTATATTGCGACTCACGACTTTGCAAAAGATCCCTCATCAAATTTAATCGCAAATCTATTATGAATTGGATCTCCTAAAAATGTATACAGGGTGTAACTGAAAGAACATATATAGAGCACAACATCAAATACAGGACAACAATCCAAATTGAAAAGTCCTGAACCATTTTTTCATCTGAGCTTTCTTTTTGTTGTTATACGATGTTAACGTCAGCTAATCAGCACCTGTCTATACAGCGGGAAGCCGTCTTGCTACTCCGACCCCCCTTCCTTTTTTGCTTTCCCCTGTAGATAGGCGCTAATTAGTTAACTTTAACATCATATAACGAAAAGAAAATTCAGATCAAAAAATGGTACAGAACTTTTCGACTTGAATTGTTGTCCTGTATTTGATTATGCTCCATATGTGTTTTTTCAGTTACTGTTCGTATATATATATATTGTATATATATA
>NW_021847305.1:0-919 GCF_003651465.1 Formica exsecta
CTAAAAAAATATTAAATATGCGTTATTTATACATATTTCAAAAAATATAAAAAAAAATAATGTAATATAATTATATTTCAAAAAACGCAATTAATATAATATAGTTACATTTTTAATATTGACAATCTCTCTTTATCGCATAAAGAATTGCTGATAATAATATATTTTTATCTAATAAAATCTCTATATATTACAGAAAGTATATTTATCAATGTGTAGTTAAGAAGAGAAGTACTTTATATAAACTCGAGTGCTTTTCGAATCTTTTAATATCTGTTTTTTTAGTCAATAAAACTTAAGCTTCTATTTATCAAATTCTTGACGCAATCTAGTCATCGTTCAATCAAGAGTACAAAGGTTTTTTTCAACCATATTCGTTTATCAGAACAGAAGTACTTCAGACGTCACAATTTATCTTATTAGATAATCTTTCATTCATATTTGTGAAATTTTTGAAATATCTCACAAGTTTTATCATATTATATATTTAAATATAGTTTGTTACATTATTACATAAGGGATCAATTTTATATATATATAAAATTGCTATAGAATTTTAAATTATAAATTGTATAATATCATAAAAGTCATACATCTATTTACACATTATAGTTTTTCTATTTTATTAAATCTAATTGCAATTCAAAAAAATTGAAAAATAAATAAAGAAATTTATTAGATAAATAAATCGCAAATTTCAATTCTGAATCTTTAATGTAAATCATCGAGCAAAAATTACTTAATCTGATTTAATTAGTTTAATTCGTAATACAGATAATTACTGAAATTCATGTCATTTCACGAAATTCCAAGTTTCGATGTGAATTTTCACATTCGCGTAAATCAGTCGAATACCTCTCGTTTTCCTTCTAATCGCATTTCCGATAAATGATATTGTGCAAGATTATGTTAAAAAAAA
>NW_021847306.1:0-920 GCF_003651465.1 Formica exsecta
AACTAGGACACATGAGTATCCAAATCGATCACACTATATATCACCTGCGGATCCGCCCCCTAACAGTTACTTCTCGGCGATGTTCTTAGAATTCTCCGAATTGAGTGCTTGCTACGATCTTATTCGACTTTGCGACAAGCGATATATTATTTTGTAAAATGTGCATCCGAATTTTTTTTTCGTGATCTGTACGCGATTCCTTAATTATCGTTTGCGATTTTAATTGAAATCCCGAGACGCGGGAGCCTGTTTCGCGAGAAAAATATGTGTATAAACGCAGATTAACTGAGAAATTGGCTGAATCACTTGCCAAAAACATTTCTTTCCCAAGGTAATTTCTCGAATTTTGAATACCTCGAATCATCTCGCTCTAAAATTATATAGAGATAGAAACGAAAGAGAGAAAAGCTACACAGACGCGCTGACAGGACGCACAGAAACATCACGGACATTTACATTACGATAACAGAGATTTCATAGGTAATTTCTTAGTACTTTAAGATTTTACTATATATCGCTCGAAAGGAACGCTCGATAATAATTCTTCATCGTTGCAAGCTCTATCAGCTTCTGCCGGCAATAAGATCGTGCGAGGATATCGCTCTGTCGGATCACTCGGCCTTTCGATCACTAACCACAATCGATTTCGATAAGAGACAAATACTTTTGTAATGTAAATTGCGTTCACATTGTCAAATATTTTAATTGATACCGGATTAATAAAAAAATGTTGTTGCTGCAATCAAGATTCATTTCATTACAAGCGGAACGATTCTGTCAATTTTATCGACGATATCGAAAAGAGAATATCACGAAATGATACAAACGTGTAAAGTTGCAATTAATGACGATTATTGAGCCGAGTGATCTCTCTGCGCGATAATTTTATTAGAGTTATATATATTATATATATATACATA
>NW_021847307.1:0-920 GCF_003651465.1 Formica exsecta
CGCCCGAAGTGAAACGGAAGGAGGGGCCTTTTTGTATGCAGCAGCTTTCGGAGCTGCAGCAGTTGTCGATCCGAGATCGAATCCGGAGAGCAGCCGCGCGGTCCTCGCGCAAAAGGTCGCGGACGTGCGAGAATGCACGACACGTTGCCGGAAATGCGCGCACATCCGGCTGCCAAATTGTTGGTCGGACGAGTTGCTTCTCTTCTTCCTCCCCCTCCTCCTCCTCCTCCTCCTCGTCCTCCTCCCTCTAGGATGATTATCGCTGTTCTTACTTACGTTGTTTCGCGCATCGTTCCCCTAAACACTGTCGCGGTAGACATTCCCCCAGTAACATTCTAGAAATTCCAACGTAGCGATAATTCCGCGTTGTTACATGAATCAGGAACGAGTGAACGATAATAACCCCGAGCGAACGGCTATTTTTGACGTAGTTCGTCGAACAATGGATACATTACGGAAAAATAGTCAAATATAAGAGATCTCGAAATATACGAAATAGAAAGAAAACAGTGTATAATAGCTAGGTAGAGTGACATGTTTATGAATTATGCATGAACGGGATAAAGTTGACGTGTTTCATTGACCGAAAAAGATAGGCTATATTTATCTTTGAAAAAAAAATAGCAGAGTAACTGTAAGCGAGTAGTAGTAAAAAATTAATAACTTTCGTAACTCGTAATTTTTATCTCGCAATCGATCTTCGAAGTTTGCGTTGATTTGTCTTCGGGGAAAATTCTCCCTCGCCCAATCGCGAGAAGACGAGATAACGCGTCGATAATCTTTGCACTATCCTAAAAGGATAGGTCTCGGTGCGCGAGATGAAACTTCCGGTAAAATACTATACTTCGATGTTTACTTCGAATTGAGTTGGGAAGAGTATCCCTCATCTGCTTCGTTCTCCGCGGGTTTCTTTTTTTTTT
>NW_021847308.1:0-921 GCF_003651465.1 Formica exsecta
AAGATTGAAATGCGTGTGTGTGAAGAAACGAACGGCAACGCCCGATTATTTCCGCTTGCCTTGGTATCAACGAGCATTCGTCATCAGTATTCGGCAAGGAACGACCGTGGGCGAACACCGTTGCTCGTTACGCGCCCCGGTGCATGTCCGGAGATGTTTAGTTAACCGTACGAAATGTGGAGAGAGGAGGATCCGTTCGCGGATGGCTTTGATCGCGCGAGCGGAAACTCACGAGGATTTTCCGCGAGGTTTAGATCGTCGTCGTCATGACCAAATTAATGACAGGGAATCGGATTATAGCACTAGGCAACGACATCTAATTGAAGTTCCCCTATTTAAGACCCCCCTTGTTAAGACCATCTTTTCTCCCTCTCTTTCGTTCTGTCTTTCGCACATTCTACTTTACGAGGAGATCAATGAATCGTGCCTTGATGCGAGCATAGATTCAACTAAAGTGAATATGATAATTATAAGATTATTTTAATATATAACAAAAAAAAATTTAGCAGAGAAAGAAATGATGTATATCTTTTCTGAAATTTAGTTTCTAAAGTTTATTTGTTTTAGATGATTTATAATTCGCGACAGAATTCAAGACAGAAATCCATATATATAATTTTATATATTGCGTATATTTTAATATAAAGAATGTTTGTATCCTGATATATATTTTTTATATATACGTATATATTTTAATTCTTTAAATATCTTTTACATTATACAATGTATAACATTATAAACATAATTCTATTTCACGTTACAAATAATCTAATCAATTTATTTTTTCGAAAATTTTCTTAATCGAAACTTTATTTTAAGAAATTAAAAATTAATCTCCCTTTGCCCCTCTAAAAAGTAAATTTTCCTCGGTACATTATATAATAATTATTTATATTATAATTATTACATTTTACATTGTGG
>NW_021847309.1:0-921 GCF_003651465.1 Formica exsecta
CGGATGTAATCGAGTTGACGAGCCTGCATGCGTGCGATTAGGTGCGAGGGAGAATCCATGGAATGCGCGTTACATTACAATCCGCGCAAGTCATCAGCGAATGTGGAAACTGCGCTCGTAAATCCTTCCGAAGCGCTACGTTAGCATGCTTGCCGATAATGATAGAACCGATACCCATATCAATGGTATCGATATCTCACGCACTTGCGCCGTATTGTCTATTGAAACGTTGACTATTGAAACTTTAAACGCGCTAATTTTGGCGTATTTTCTAAAATATTTCCAAATTTTTTTATAATTAATTAACTGTGATCATAAAGAAAAAAAACTATAATCAATATTTTTGAAATTAGCGGATGAGTTATCTTTTATAGCGTTTTGTTGTATCGAGTCTCTCATATCGGGAACAATACCGGTTGTATGTAATTATACATACACGTATATTTGCTAGATAAAAATTATTTTCATTAGGTAAAGCAATTTTAACATCACACTATATTGATATCATTATTTTTTAATTATTTATTGTTATTTATAGTAATTATTAGACGAATCTAACAATTTGTCAGAAATCAAACTAAGCTTGTTCAAATGAGAAATGAAGCTTAGATACACATACAATCTCACGATAGAGAGAATATCTAACATTAACAGCGGCGGTTTCCTACAAGATTACATTGAGAATCCGTCTAACTTCTCTCTGATGTGATCTAGGATGTTAGTTTTCGCTTCATCGTACCTAATGAAAATAATCCTTGTCTAGTTGATTATACATATAATTATACATTCAGTCAACATTGTTCTCAACAGGAATGACAATAAAATAATAGGTAATTCATGATATAAATTATTTTGATCGTGGTTTTAATTCTAAACAATTAAATTTAATTAATTATATATATATATATATATGTATATATA
>NW_021847310.1:0-922 GCF_003651465.1 Formica exsecta
CTCTCTCTCTCTTTCTCTCTCGATTATCCGCGAGAAATGTCGCCCTCGAAACAATTCATAGGTTCCTCTAAACAGCGCACGCTTCAAACAAGACACTTTGAGCTATTCTTCAGTACATGCAGTTCATGCATCCGGTGCTTCTGCACAAGTGTGACGTAAGAACTTGTTTGCACAAAGCAATTTGTCTCAGTATCTAATCATTTCATTTCCGCTATATATCACAGACGAAAATTACTTGGCATTTATTTCTTTTAAAGTAATCTGCAATAATTTACATAATACATATTTACGTAGTAAATGATATTTGAATAAAACAAAAGTTTTTAAACCTCCCCTATTACTCGTAATACATTTGATATTAATAATATATATCGTATAATTATTTAATTATCGTGTAATAATATCCCATCATTGGCAACAGTTACCTAATTTTGAAGATTATAGAACGAGTGCACCAAGTATTGAAGTTCTCTGGCCTTTATTAAGCTTCCGCGAAACTTCGCTTGTCAAGCTAGGAAAGTAAACGGAATTATCGCAGCTGTTTCACGTCCTCTCGATGTATTCTTGAGATATATATATCAGAGGGAGGACATATATTAAATGATGTTTTCAACAAAGTTTCCATCGCGTGGCAGCTTTCCAATAACGCATTTCCTCCGACGAACCGGGCGAAACACAATTGTGCTCTGCACGTACGACGGATAAAAAATTCCTTCCGCCGTTTGTGATTTCCGATCTCGAGCAGCACACGCATCTCGCTGTCAATAAACGGTGGCGTACGGTTCAACGATTTTCGCGTTAAATAATAGAGCCGAGCGTGCCGTCATATATAGAAGAAATATCTATCATTTCTCGACATCGCGCAAATTAAAAGCCACGATTAAAATCGGTATTACCGATTTTTATCCGCGTCCGCGTTTGT
>NW_021847311.1:0-922 GCF_003651465.1 Formica exsecta
TATTCGAAATACCCGTCTCTCAATTCTAACTTTATATTCAGATACAAGTAAAATATGTGACATAATCTCTATTTTGTAAGTAAACAGATATATTATTTTTTTGAAATAGATATATTTTTTAAATTATTTTGAAATTAATAATTTTAATTTTTACGTATCAAACACCTATTATTTTTACAGAAAAAAATATAATAAGTTTTTTAAATAAAATTTTATTCAAATAAAACATTATTTAAATGATGGTTATGTCCACCATTGATTATATGTATATAAACACGGATTTCGCAACAGGAGCGATTTCGCAAGGAAATATTTTCATGCGCAAAACCGCAGGTGTGTTTCTTGAGGCGATCGATCGTCCTGGTGATGCGACAACGCGCATCGCATAGCAATACAGAAAAAGTAGGTCAGAAGCTCCCTCCCGATCGTGAGTAAGTCGGACGACGGGAATTAAAAGCCAAGGGACACGGCGGCATCGTTTGTCGCGTCTCGCAATTTTCGCTGTCGTAGCGGACGACGAATTGGTGGTGCGAGTTGTCACTGTGCGTTTTTGTGCCTGCACGACGTACACGCCACTCGAATCCCCGTATCTCATGTTGAACATGCGTTTTTCTCGTGTTACACGTTCGACACATAACTGGAGAAATATTTGATATAACTTACATTTCTTGTATATGGCAAGTATCTTGGAATTATATTAATTTGTCATGATTATCAGATTTGTTCGAACATTTTTTATAATCTGATATCGAGATTGGACGATTAGAAAGATGTACTCCGTGAAAATAATTGATTGACAAAGATGTCAGGTGTGTTGCTGTACATGGAATACTACATACGCACAAACACATAGCTTTACGAGTGGATTCAAATTTTAATATACGTTTCAGGTAATTAAAATCTAAACGATGTTATCTGCGGC
>NW_021847312.1:0-922 GCF_003651465.1 Formica exsecta
TTTTTTATGCAATAATATAATGATATACTAATAGCGTTATAAACAGCGTTATAAACAACTTATAAAGTTTCTTTTTCTCATTAAATGCTTCAACTTTATCCGATTACACACTTCAGAGAACATTTAATATAGAAAGAGATTATAAATAATATTCTGAAATAACGTAACAATTTAAAACATTATTCAATTTCTAAATCGCATTTCTGTCACAGCACGATTCGTCTTTTACCATTAACAAAAACGATTGGAAACTTTTGATCACATACGACCGTGGCACAATTAACGACAGACGTGTATGGAGGTTTCAATCTCGCGCGTCGATAATCGCTTCGACCACCCGCGTATATGCAATTCGCAGTTTATAAGAGCGGCGCGCATAAAGGTCGTATTATCGGGTAACGATTTATCTGAACGTAATATGTACGCGGTAGCCGGACGGTAACTTCTAATCTGCCGTATAGGACCGCGACGCGATTGACGATCGACATTTAATCTGTGATGATGTTCGATACGAACTGAGATTCAGCCGGATTACGTGCGTCGCGCATAAACCTCCTATGCATCACCATTTATTCGATCAAATGAAATTTAACAGCCTCTTGAAATTTTAAAGAAGATAATCGCTAATTATTCATACGTACAAGATATTCCAAGAGAAAATCATAAATATAAGAATGAGATTTAGAGATAAAATTAAATAAAAGTATGATAAAAAAAATTAAGAAAAACTGGATCATTTAAATATGAATGTTGTCTGTCATATGCATTAATGATGGTCAGTACGCATGGTCAGTATGCATCGAACGCATCACTCCGAGTCAGATGTAATCGACCGTTCGTCAAACAATTTCTGTCTTCTGTCAATCAGACTCGTTTGATCGCGTGTATGTTTCAGCATGAAACAACCGATTTGAACGATTGC
>NW_021847313.1:0-923 GCF_003651465.1 Formica exsecta
AAAGTCGACACAATCGGCTTCCTTTTCGCGGATGGACGGGGAAAGGATTTCGGAGAGAGACTTCGAGAAGGTGTTCGCAGAGAAGAAAAACGAGAGCGGAAGAAAGAAGGACGACGAAGAGGAGCGGCGAATGCTTGCCCGCGGGGCTCGCTTTAATTCGTTGATTACCGTGACGAGCAGCGGAAGATAATCAGGCTTTCAATCCGCGGTATTCTCCTGGTTCTTCGTCATCTCCCCCGGTCCATTGGTCCCAACTTGTCCTTTTCAGAAGTGTATCCTTCTTCTGGGCTATCTCTCGACGTCCCCCCCTTCCTCCCTCTTCAATATTCCTCCCGTTGCCTTCTGGCGTGCCTTATTCCCGTTGCCTTGTCGCGGAAATCTCGTTATCGTCGCGCCCGCGAGTGTCCCCACGGTCACGAAAATGCTATTCAGGGCAAAGAGTATGAATGCATCTTCTTCCTCCTAAAGTTTCCGAGTATTTGGCGTGCTAATAATAATATGAGTAGCGATGGCCTATCCTCCTGTGCCTCCCCTCCCATACTCCTTTTCTCATTCTTGCCTTACTTTCCCTGCTTGCAACTTCCTCGATAAGCTCATTTACCTCGCTGCTCGTTTTTTCTTGGAACCGACTTTGTTCCGTCTTATATCTTACATCTCGCAATTTTATATCTTCGAAACTAATAAACTGATTCCGGACAGATAATAAATAATTTGAAAACTGATTCTCTAAAGTGCTTCTTCATCCTCTAAAAATTATTTTCAAACCGCATCCAAAACCGTCAAATAAATTGGCTTTATTCAAACCATAATTAAAAAAACTTATTTAGCAAAAGGAATCGATAAAAATGTAGCCAAACATATGAGAAAGAAAGTGAAAAAAAATTATTCGGATGTATATTAATTCATCGTTGAAAAAAAAAAAA
>NW_021847314.1:0-923 GCF_003651465.1 Formica exsecta
CCTCTCTCTCTCTCTCTCTCTCTCGACGAACTCATCCGCGCGTCAAACGTTAATCGGCTATTACTACGTGCTAGCATCGTTCGCGACAACGAATGCAAATTTTAATCATTATCGAATAACATTAAACCGATAAATAATGTTAATGCTAATTTTTACATGTCAAAATGCGTCCGTTGCAGGATCCGATTGGTTCACTGAATATTAATGAGATGAAAGTCGGCGGAAATGTCACGAGCAATAATTAGCATAGTTTGTTCAAACGCATGCGTGAATTTCAACTGCAAATAACTATCCTACTGTAAATATTTCGAGTGTCGAGCGTCAGCAGAATGAGAGGCACAGGGAAATAAATAAAGAAATGCTATCTAGTATCAAAAAACCGGATCCTGGCAATTTAATTGTTTCGTAAAAGCGTTCTATACACCCGCGTCACATAAAAGCGAACGTGGAAATGCTGCGAAATCGACCGTCATCGAAATTTCGAATTTCTGCGATGCTACATAAGCCACGCACAAACGCCAATTGTGTATTTAATGAAATTAAACAAAACGAACTCTGTGTTATTATCGTAATATCTCGTTGACGAAGCTAAACAGCGGGACTCTCGTACATGGAAATTTCGGATTTTCATAAATCTGGCCGGCCGTCAAAAACGAATTTGCTCATCGATGCCTCTTTTGTCGGCTTTATTCCAAAATAACAGGATCGGTGTTGCCGAAGGCGCAGATGTGACGTAGTTAGACAGTTCCCGCGGACAATTCCGATCAGGGGTAATTCGCGATCATTTCTTTACAGGCAGACAAGCTCCGAATAATAACAGCTTTCGCGTATAACTAGGGAATATTTAAATCACAATTATTTTGCCCAACGAATCATCGCGACGGGCTGGATTTATATGCAAATAAGTTTCATTATCTTAATTA
>NW_021847315.1:0-924 GCF_003651465.1 Formica exsecta
ATATATATATATATATATATGTGTGTGTGTATGTATATATTATTGTTAATTTTATAGAACTTTGAAAGAATTTAAATGTTTTTCTTAAATTTGATATTAAAATATTAAATTGTCAATATAAGAAAATTGAGAAATTTAGTTTCGTTAATAACAATTCATTATCAAAATATCAAATCTATGAAATATTTAAATTATTTGTTATTAAATTTTATCAATAACATTTTATCCATTTATTATATCTCTCTAACAATAAAAACTTGTATTGCTTATCATTACATTTTTTATGGTTGAAAATTGTTTCTGTTAAATGTTTCCATAAATAATCATTGGTAGCCGATATAATAAATGTATAGTATAATACGCTATAAATACCATACTTTATACTTGTAGATGACGTAATAATCAATAATACATGCTTACGTAGTAATACGCGCGCGTCAATAGCTAGCAATATATAGATTTTATATGACGTATATATATACGTAATACGTAAATGGCCGCCAACGTATAAATCTTACGATACGCAGTAATATATCAGTAATCAAGAAGGCGTTAACCCGTGCATGTTGTTATGCAAATTAGACTCTTATCATATAAGGCACATTTACTGTGAATTTACCGCGTGCATTAATTCATTCTTCCATGTAAAATCTTGTGAATTTTACTCACTTTTTATGTATTTACGTAAATAATAAAACCGCCTATACATATAAGTTAATATCGATTGATCAATAACAAAGACCAAGAGACAATGATAGACCAAATAAGATAGCAGCAAAAAATATGTATTAATCATATTAAGATTGTTAAATATTCTCGATTCACAGCTTTCATTTGTTACACATATTTTATTTGTCCATCCATATATTAATCATTAGTTTTATCTTTTTTGCTTCCTCATAGAGGAAGCTTTGTTTTCGTGAC
>NW_021847316.1:0-924 GCF_003651465.1 Formica exsecta
AGGGAATTTCTATTGAATTCACTTCTACAATAGTTCTCTTTTTTTGTTAAATTATGTTTTATAGAAATCATAAAAATCTTGAAATATCCCTGAGATTCAAGCACAAAATTCTCGCGCGATTAAATAATTATTAAAGTTTTAATTATAAAAAAGTTTATAATTATTTGTGGCATCACAGGTCTTTTTCCATATATCTTGAAGTTTTGGATAACAAGAGAAATTGTATACTCGCCGTATATCTCGCTATCTCATGAGATTTAAAAAGTTTCTTCTTTGGGGTCAGACATTCGTTCGTATTGCTTTGAAAATTCGTGATAATACATATCAGTGTGTAGGTTGTAGGGATAATATGCATAACGAAATTGGCACGCATGTCCACTGGGCCGTAGCCAGTGGATATATCACTTGCGCACTTATTTAGTCTTTCCGGATTCCTGGCATGCTGACGATAGAAATAATAGACATAGCTCCTTCTCGTCGCGCTGTATCGTTTTGCTTCCGCGTCTATGTGAACGAAATACAAAGAACAGCTTCAGCAGTACTTTGCAGGAAACAAACGATCGGTTTAAAATATACCGCTCTTTTGTGAAAAGAAAATTGGCGTCGAAATGCATCGCGAACGTTACCGATTCCATTCTCCGTCGTGTTATGAAAAATGCGAGCGTATATTTGTGATATTTTAATTTACATTCTTAATTAAACACAAGCTTGTCGAAGTACGTGTGTTGAACGTTTACAATATATTTGAAGACGTTTCGTATACATGATACAAATTTCTGTATTCTTTTTCAGAAACACTTATTTTTAATAAAAACAACAATCTAATATTAAATATTTATATATAGAGAAAATAAATTTTTAAATTACATTACACATAATTTTTCTTAACTATGACATAACAAACATTTCAATTAACAAAATTTT
>NW_021847317.1:0-925 GCF_003651465.1 Formica exsecta
TCGCGAAGAATAATTTTAAAAGTGCAAAACGATAATGATATTTTTGTAGGAAAATATCATTACTTGTACATACTTGTATATAATGTCCAAAAATGGAAATGTCACTCTTAACATCTGTAAAAGATTTTAATACAAGCCGTGGCATATTTCAACAAATTAAACGGCTTGACAGATTATACAGGTCGACATTACATTACATTCGTACATTAAAACGCGAAACGTTGTAACATAACATAAAATATTATAACATAAGGAGCGGCATTTTAATACTCGTCCTCGTGATAGCAGACCGAGGTGAATTACAAATTATAATATCGCGGGCGCGGCTACAAAGATAAAGCCGACTGTCGGCCGGCAAACAAGGAGAAAAATGTTAGCGAGTTAACACGATAATGCAGCTGCGTGTCCGCGCCGTTTGCGTTGCCGTGTACGAACGCGGTCGCATAAAATGAATTAACGGATCAACGAGACGAAAGGGGAGAGGCTCCGCGTTGTGAAAATACGGGGGCCGTTCGTCGACGCGGCTGGGCGACGAAACGCGCGGCTCTCTCGCGTATAATAAAGGATGAAATATGCACCTCGAGTTACCCTCCGAGATGATACAATGCCCGGGACGAAGAAGCCCTTCGTGCAGCTCTTCGCCGGAAGGGGATCCCCTTTCTTCGCGATCTTCGCCGCATCCAATTAATCATAACTCCTTCTCACGACGAGGAAAAAGTTAAAGTGAGTAAAGATCGCAAAAGTCGTCTACGTTATTGGTTTTAAACATCCGTGATACATGAATTTTTCCATCTAAACTTTGTAAATTCAAATTAAATCTTATATCAGAAAAAAAAGATAGAAACGTTTTAATTTTATATATCGTATAATTAATTAAAATTGTGGTTTAGTTCAGCGTTTTACATTAACGTTAAAAGCGAGTTTC
>NW_021847318.1:0-926 GCF_003651465.1 Formica exsecta
CTAAAATAGACTTGAATTTAGCGTTTGACAGAAGCACTTCCCAGTTTTTTCTTCCTTTGTTAAACAGTGTAGTAGTTGTCCTTACTGAATTTTTGCAAGATCAGGAGGTATTAGTGAATGTCTTGAGTGCATTGAAAGTAATTATAGTGCTGCTCACCCTCTATTGGTATCTAGTTGCTTGCTTCTCTAAGAAAAAACAGACATACCACGACATGCTATTTAATACGGTTGTTATCAAAGGAACTATTAAATGAGTTGCTATAACTATCGTTATCATGTAAATTATGCTGATAAATTGAACTCAGGGAAGATTATGAATGAAGAGATAGTAAAACATTTGAACAAATTATTGACCAATGAGCTGACTTCTGTACGCCAGTATCTTTTGCATTTTGCGGTTCTCAAAAACAATGGAACTAATAGACTTGCAGAAAAGGTAAAAAATGAGCTTAACGAAGAACTTGAACATGCGAACAAGTTGGCAGAAAGAATTTTGTTGTTTAAAGGAGTCCCAAATTTTCAAGATACAAATGGAATCTCAAAGTATGATGGAAAGTTTACAAAAGATACAATACAAAAAATCTTAGAAGCTAATTTGAAATTAGAGGGAAAAGGTATTAAGGATATCAAAGAAACGATTTTTATTGCTGAGAAAGAAAAAGATTTTGTTAGTGTAATGTTATTAGAAGAGATGTTAAAAAATGAAGAAGAGCACTTCCATTGGATTGAGAAGCAGATCGATCTTATTGAACTAATGGGTGTTGAAAACTATTTAAGAACACAAATATAGAGTGTTAAAAAAGATAGTATTTATCTTAATTGTACCTTGTTTGCTCCTTTTTTTATTAGGATTATGGCAAGTATTCAGATTGAACTGGAAGAATAATATTATCAAAAATATGAATCTTCCTGTTGTTCATCTGTTG
>NW_021847319.1:0-927 GCF_003651465.1 Formica exsecta
GTCTGTACTGCCGACATAGCCAAAATGTACCGCCAAATCTTGATAGACCCTCGTGATCGAGACTATCAGCGGATTTTGTGGAACTTTAAGGACTCCCCGTCAATGCAGGAATTCCAGATGCTCACGGTTACTTACGGAACGGCCCCAGCGCCATTTCTAGCGTTACGCGTACTAAGACAGCTCGTGCATGATGAAGGTGAATCTTTTCCATTAGCTTCGTCTATTTTACAGGATCATATATACGTTGATGATGTGATCTTCGGGGCAGATGACATTCCACTCCTGCGCCAAGCTCGCGATCAGGTCTGCACTCTTCTGTGGCGCGGCGGATTCGAGCTTCGCAAGTGGGCCAGCAACAACTCGAACCTTCTCGCCGATATATCTCCCGACAATCACGGATTAGCCTGTAATAAATCTCTGCAACCCGATGAAAACCTGAGAGTACTGGGAATCACTTGGACTCCCGCTGCCGATGTCTTCCAATTTCACGTATCGCTTCCGAGCTCTCTTCCTAGTACCAAACGTACAATCTTATCAACAATCGCTAAACTTTTTGATCCCTTAGGTTGGGTAACCCCTGTGACAATTGCCGCTAAAGGATTCATGCAGCAGTTATGGCGCCTCAAGCTCGACTGGGACGACGCTATCCCTGTTCAATCGTTAGCTCAGTGGGAGATCATTTATAAGATGCTGGCCCGATTGGATGGTCTGCGTCTTCCTCGATGGACCAGCCAAGGGTCAGATACCACGCATTGCGAGCTTCATGGGTTTGCCGATGCATCCACTATGGCTTACGCAGCCGCGGTGTACATTCGGGTCACGTCCCTTTCGGGAGAGACTACCACAAGGTTGTTGGTCGGTAAATCCAAGGTCGCTCCGGTCAAACCGATGAGCGTTCCGCGACTCGAATTATCCGCCGCAGTCCTG
>NW_021847320.1:0-927 GCF_003651465.1 Formica exsecta
CTCTCTCTCTCTCTCTCTCTCTCCCTCTCTCCCTCTCTCCCTCTCCCCCCCCCTCCCTCTCTCTTTCTCTGAAAGATACAATAGACTAAGCTTTTATTTTAAACATGAAATAATTCCATAGTTAGGCCATAGTTTTAGCTTTAACACGAATGCTGTCTTATTGTCGTTACATAGATTTTCACCCCGTAATTATCGCGCAATCAACGAAGTCCGCTATCGGGACATGAGAAAACGTCACGGCATGTAAAGCGCTCACGCGGGCGATCACGCGGGCGTGAATTAAAATTTATCGCTTAATACGATCTACCGAGGGTCGAATTCATACAAAATTATTCTCGGTATTGTAAGTACACATGCATCCTTACGCGATCACGTAATAAACCTGCGTCGCAGGGCGGGTCGCTCTCGCTCGAGTTTCCGCCGAGTCACGCGGGGAGAAAAAACTTTCTCCCTCGCTCTTTTTTCCTCTCTCGTTCTTCTTCCTTTTTTCTCCCTCGTTTTTCTCCCCATTCCCCCGATAATATTCGCACTTACGTACCGTCGTCCCGTCTCGCTCTTGCTTTCTTCGGTGCGTTCTTATTATATTCTTCCTCTCTCGTTCTCTCTTTCTCTCCCGCGGAGGGTTCTCTCTCGCTAGCAACGTTCCCGCTAACACGCTCTCTCACCAGCCAGACCAGCCGCGGCAGTTAGTGGCTTAACGAGGTTATTTCACGACGTCGGGTGGGTGGGCCATAGGTCGCGCGAGAATGAATAATGATCCGTTTGTGGGACCGGCGAGCGACCTCGCTACTCCTTGACGTGTGCTGGTAATAGACGTTGAAAGCGCGCGAGAGTATCGGAGAAGGGCGAGGATACGATGTACAGCCGTGTTATAGTAAAGACCTCGAAGCGGAAATCCGAAAATCTAAAGAGATTCCGGAAGAAGTC
>NW_021847321.1:0-927 GCF_003651465.1 Formica exsecta
TACGTTTTCTTTGCATATTTTTGTAAAAATTTGTGCATATATATGTGCATATTTTCTAAATTTTCCGTGCATATAATCCGAAGTCTAGTTATGAGATTGGGCCACCCATAATGCAATACAAAGAATCGATGAGTGTGCAGTGAATATTGAAAAGAGATGCTAAATAAGATAGATAGTTATTAGCTCTCGCGGCCTTTCGCAATGCATCATGGGTTGCTCAGTGATATACATAGTATCAATATATAAAAATTAACCTTCTTTTATATAACCTCAGTCTCAAGTAAAGTTATATATAAAAAGGTTAAGTCATGAGTTCCAATTACCCATAATGCAATGCAAAGAAATGATGTGTTAGCAGTCGCTATTAAAAAGAGATGCTAAATAAAGTAGACTGCTATTGGCTAACACATCGAATTTTTGCATTGCATTATGGGTAATTGAAACTTATGACTTAACCTTTTTATATATAACCTTACTTGAAACTAAGGTTATATGAAGAAAGATTGTCATATATTGATACTATGTATACCACTGAGCAATCCATGAAAAAGGCCGCGAGAATCAATAACAATTTACCTTATTTAGCATCTCTTATTAATAGCTGCTGCGCATACATCAATTCTTTTTATTGCATTATGGGTGGCCTAGGATTATGACTTAACCTTCCTTTATACATATAACCTTACCTTACCATAAACATAGTAAGTATAGACTGCTCATGAGGTAGTTGAAAATGCCCACCACAACAAAAAGGATAGAAAGTAGATAATAAGGATGTCTGTGGCGTTTCTGTCACCGTCGACTTCGTTATCGACTCGAGTTTATCGATATATTTCAATATATATATTTTATGCTGTTGATTTGTCGTTTCTTAGTAACGACATATATTTATTTGTTTGTAAAAAACAGTCATTACATTCATTCCAT
>NW_021847322.1:0-928 GCF_003651465.1 Formica exsecta
TCTCTCTCTCTCTAGAGATCTTTTTTAAAATAAATTATCGATTACAAAGAAAAGGAAGGGGTGAACGAGTATCGAATTACAGTCAAAGTGTCTACAAAAGAATGTCGTGTGTACAGATATTTTACAATATTAACTTCTTGTAGTATGTCAAGAGATTATATAGTAAGAAGTTAGTATGTAACTGCGCATTTTCACAAACATGTAGTAAAGAACAAAATGACATTAATTTATGCCTAAGTGATTAGAATATTTATAAAACAACATTTCTTATTAATATACTTCTCAAAAGCAAATATTTCTCAAAAAGCATTTATGCGATGCTTATCTAAGCTTTTGCATAAATTATAATAAAAAGAAGTATTATAAATTTATTTACATAATTAAATGGAGAATAGATTTCGTCTTGTGTTCGTGCAAAATATATAGTCTGCAATCGATATGTTTGGAAATAATCTTGTTAGAATTATTTGATTTCGCGTGTCTTCGTAATTTAAGATGGAATTAAATGATGATGCAATGAACGATCTATGTCGAACGTCGCGATTTGTTTATTTACGAAAAACTCAATAATTGCATAAATCGATTATCGAATAAATATTTGAGTATGTGTAAAGAATTTATGGAATTTCGCACACGTATAACGGAGATCTATATCTCTATTAAATTTTCCGCATAATGCTGTTCTTGTCGCAGTGCCAAACGGCATTCGATGAGGCACGATATTCGCTTTTCACGATACTCGAACTTGGTTTTGAGTTTGACATTGGTAAAGAAGCGATAAAATTTTCTATATTTCATCGGTAAAACGATAAACTTGTCTCGAGGCTTTGTATTTCCTTCAAGATAGTTTCGTGCATTTATATGGGCGATAGAGATACTTTGCAATAAATAAATAAATAGTATATGTATATATGTATACATGTATACA
>NW_021847323.1:0-928 GCF_003651465.1 Formica exsecta
ACATATATATATATATATATATATATATATTTATATTTATGTGTATACCAAATATATATCTCAAAAGCAAAACATCACGGAACTCAATGACTTGTACAACTATCATCTTTGTTTAATAATTATATTTGGAATTTGTAAAAAATACTGAAGAGGGTTATTCGATTTTATATAGATCATGCAATTTCAGCATCGATGGAAAAGGATACTAAAAATGAAAAGCACATTGTCTGGCTTGATATGGAGGTATAAAATTGTTACAAATTTATGTAATAAGTATAACTAATGGAAGAAGTTGAACAGAACCGAATCTTTCAGATGACAGGCTTAGAAGTGGAAAAGTGTCATATTTTAGAACTTGCATGTTTAATAACTGATGAACAGCTAAAGCCTGCGAGCGATTGTTTAAACATTATTATACATCAATCGGATGAAATTTTAGACAACATGTCCAACTGGTGCAAAGTACAACACAAAAAGGCAATTTTACCTTTTTCAAACAGTAATGTATTTCTGGTAGTATGATTAATTAATTATTTATTAAAATGTTAATAAAATCAAATTTAGACTGGCTTAATTGAAGATTGTCGCTCGAGTAAGATTACATTGGAGGACGCTCAACAAAAAATGCTACAATATTTGGAGAGCCATGTGCCAAAAGGAATGTGTCCATTAGCTGGAAATTCAGTTTACATGGATCGTATATTCCTCAGGAAATATATGCCATTAATCGATGATTATTTACACTACAGAATTATTGATGTCAGTACGATCAAAGAGTTAGCTAGGTACAAGAATCAACTGATTACTTCGTAATTTGTATGTCAACTTATATTTGCATTTCGTAAAGTAAGGATTCGTGCATGTATAAAATATTTGTTTTAAATTGATAAGTATAAGACATATTTTTTTTTTTTTTTTTTTTTAGGGG
>NW_021847324.1:0-928 GCF_003651465.1 Formica exsecta
ACATATGCAATTAAAGTATATACGTTTGCGAGACATTATATTAAGTTACTGACTCGCCCCCAAATATATTTCGTTTTATACATGAGCGTAAATGCTGCGCGCAGTATATTCATAAATAGTAATTCAATAAAAATATATATTAATCAAGTAAATATGATAAATATACTGCTCTAAACTTCTGCCATAGATTTTGCACCATATGGAACTATCGGTTGCTAAAAATTAATAAAAAAGAGAAAGAGAATAAAATATACATACGTATATAATTTAATATATGCATATCTGCACACACATAAAAATAAAATCTGTTTTATATCAATCTAGATTAGAGGAAACCTTTTAGTCCGCTCTCTATTGTTAAAGCATCAAATATATATTTTATAGAAAAAATACTGATATAAAAAATTAAATAACGTCTCGTATTTCCTTTCATATATCTATATATAATCATTTCGTATTTACTTAAAATACCGTTTTTATATAAAAAATAAAAACGTTTTTTTTCTTTCATATTCAACATGATTCGCGTTTATATCGAAGAAAAGCTGCTAAGCTGTCTTTAAAACGGACTATACTGCATATCTCAGATTTTTTAAAGTCCTACTCTATGATATTCTTTCATATTTAGGACAAAACAAAAGTCTTTTATGAATTTTTTTTCGCTTCCTCGTTCGCTTACATATACGATACAAACATGCTACGATATATCATATCGCGTTATCAGCACCGTTTCAAAGACATATTCCATTTCTTTTAGAACGGAATATACTTCGATAAGTGGATAGAAATAAATGGCTCGACGTATATGTCGAATTAGGCTCATACGGATCCATACTTGTCCGTAATTCAGTGATGGTACTCGTGAAAAATCAACGAGGATCACTTACTCTTAACGTAGAATGAGGCATCCCGGAAATATAGTGAATAA
>NW_021847325.1:0-929 GCF_003651465.1 Formica exsecta
ATATAATACTATCCATTAATCACAGATATAAATTTCTTTTTTACAACAGTTATGAAGAATAGTTCAATATTTTGTGTATGATATATAGTTAACAGTATAGCAAGATAACTGGTTATCTTAATTTAAAAATGTGATGTATTCGATTGTTGAATTAATTTTTTCCATCTTAGTAATTAAAGTATCATTGACATTTTTGTAAAATTTTTTGTAAAGAATTGTACTCAATCAAAACGATTCTCAATCTTTCTTTGAACATAAATAATGCCACGAGACTCCATCGTGAGGTAACTGTGATTTAACATAAGGAAGCAACCATGCCAGATACCATCGTACTCCAAATACCTCTCTAACATTGTCCTTCCAACCCATATCATATGTAAAATCTTTCTTATTGCTCTCATTACCCACAACGCCTCTGAGAATCAAATTAAAGTGATAAAAGCACAATACTCCGGTGTACAGAGTACCCACTGTTGACACGATGTACAGCAACAGGTAGAACTGATCGATGGAACTGTCAAAACCGAAGAAGAAGATCGCCACGGGAAAGATCATCTTAACGATAGACATCGGGAATTCAAAGGACATTCTGGTCCAGATGAAAAAACTGCCATAGGAGAAGGCATACACCGCGCCGAAGAACAAATACCACAGAAACATGATAAAGTATCTGTGATTGTGGTAGCCCACGCAGCATCCGGTGAACACGCAGTGATGATCCCGCTTCAGGATGCAGGTGTTGCAGGTATTGCAGTGCCAGGATCGCGGCGGCGATAGGCACTCACAGATAACACACAGCCTCCACCCATCCACGGCTGCCGCCGTGCTTACAGGCACTATGCACCTCTTGATACTGGTGTCGCACAGCACCGTGTACGTGAAATTACCTACAATGTTTAACATGATGAAATTACCGAGGACGAAATGGA
>NW_021847326.1:0-929 GCF_003651465.1 Formica exsecta
AGCATGGCAATGACGCCCATCTATGACTATACACGGCCAGGAACCTTGTCCATATACATTCGTTATCACTAGGCTTCCCTTACATGGTAATGTAATATAATCAAGATATGTTCTCCCGGACATGAATCTTCCTTACGTTATGGTCGTAAACCTCGTTAAAGCTTCAAACTCGCCGGTCATTCTCGCATCACGCTTACACATACGGTCTTTACACATACGGTTCTATGCGATTTTCACATCATTGTTGTTTGTGGTATAACTATAATATATTAAATAGATATAAATCTCTAAATTATTCTTGTATCGATGGTAAATGCTCGTTTCGCGTGCCGAAAGTTTATGTAATATATATTAATTTTGTGTTTTAAACTTTCTCTTTGTTTCATGTACTTCCAATTCTTTTTCAAAGACGTTATCAGCTGTTTTTGCATCAACCACACGTTTTCACAGAACGCACGTCACATCACGTGACTTTTTTATCGTCGGTGTTTGTTATACAAATATGAAATGCGAGAATGTACTAGCGGACATACCGTCATATTATTCTTATGCCCACGTTCAATATTTGCCTTGTGCGATTTCAATATTTTTGTTTTCCGTGGTTATCAATAGACGAGATGCATTCGTGCTTGATTTGCACGCTTTCATATCATATATAAAATAAAGAATTCGATAAACCTTAATTTACACACAATACGGATGATTTTTTTAAATCTCAGGTATATTAATAAGATATTTTAGACAGTTATTATTCTTAAACTCGCTCTTCTTGAACACGTTATCCAAACTGTAAATAAATTGCTTAGAATGTATGATTTAATATTGAAACTCAATCTGAATATTTCATCCAGATGCACTATTTAGTACCACAATTACATTATATACTTTATCCTGTTTTTCTTTTAATAAAACCAGTGTGAGAGGTCAAC
>NW_021847327.1:0-930 GCF_003651465.1 Formica exsecta
AACAAAATTATTTCTTAAATAATAATTCCTATAACAAAATTATTTCCTAAATAAAGAGGAAGAATGCCATGAGTGTAATATACCATTTTGTTCTTAAGCTGTAGTTCTCAGTTAAAAGTAGAAAATGAGAAGTGATATGCAGATATATACTAAAGACTTCTCCCTATAAGAATATATCAAAGTTTTTGTAAAATTATTTCGAAATTTTGAGCATATGACATTTTTATCAAATGTGCAAAAATCGAAGTCTAAGAAATTGCAGCATGAAAGGAAGAGAGAGGTTCATTTGCACAGCATAAAATTTGCGCATTGTAAGCACAGATTAGATAGTTACATAAAGTTAGATTAGATTTATTATTTTGGAGCTAATCTGATTGGTCTATACTTATGTTGTCCACTTAAACCGTGCGCAATTGATAGCCTTTCTAAACGAAATATCCACAAAAAGTAATGGAAATAATAATAATATTAAAAAATACAATAATAAATAATTAAAATATACAAATATAGACGGTTTTTATATGCTAATACTTTCGTTGTATACATTTATTCATATTTTTATTGACATCCCACAAAACATGCTTGTTTTAGACATTTTAACTCTTCGTCTGTACACCTCCGTAGCGAATCAATAACTGCATATGGGGTAAAATCTACCCCAGCTATCTTTGACTCGTTATAGTTTTTAAACTATCAATTATTTCAAGAAAAGTTTAGACATTTTTTTTAGTACAACTATCGAACTTTAAGATCCAATAATCAAATTTGCAAAAAAATATTTTGAACTAGAAAAGCGCGTCTGAAGGGAACGATGTATGCCAAAATGCACACTTTTACAAAAAATTCTGTAAGATTTGCAATTTTAAATATTTTGGATATTTATTAATATTTATTCAAAATTTTGCGTTAGAAAAAGTCTGGGGTAGAATA
>NW_021847328.1:0-931 GCF_003651465.1 Formica exsecta
TTGTTTAAATTTGATCGTATTAGTGAATAGTATATGTGTTGATTGTGGGAAAATAGCGGCAAGATAGCCTGATAAAAATTGACACGTTATACCAATCCTATATAATTATTCCAGAATTACACGAAGTTAAATCGCTGCCGGTCATTGCTACGTGGGAATATTATCGCATTTAAATGTACGTATTAATTGCCCTGTGCAATTGTAACCAATGAAAGTACAAATATTAGTGCGACAGCGCTTCCGCACGACATTCGAATATATTATGGCGCATGTAAATGCAAAGTACCTGCCGATTCGTTTGTTAATGAGGACAGAATTTAAATTGTGCGTTAACATCAAAAGCGCATGATTAACCTCGCTGTACATCATTACATATTTCGTGATCGCAAAAGCTGTACATATAGTACAAAGTAGACATTTCATTCTATTTAAATAAATCTGAAATAGATGCCAAACTGTTATAGATGCCAAAAGTTATAATATAAGTAAGTTATATTTTTTTATATAACATATAAGTTTATTTTTTTATCATATATAACATAAGTTTAGTTTTTTTTTATTAAAAAACGCATAAATAATTATATAAAAAATTTTCTTTTATTAAAACTGAATTTTTAATAGAAGAGAAAATTCTGCAGTCTTTTAAATCGGCCCTGTTTTTTAAGTATTTCCTGTTCGCGCATAATTGAAAAAAAAAAGAATAATTACACAGGAGCCAATCAATATGCTAGGATCGCGCATTCGAGTGTTTGACGAGTCGGCGATGATTGAGAAACAAGAGGAGAGAAAGAAGGGACAGTTTTGCGCGTCGAGATCTCGCAATTGTGTAGAGCCGTGAAAATGTCCGAGTCACGCGAGCCGCGTATCGTCCGCATCGTCTCGTATCGCGTCGCGAGAACCTGATTCTAGCGGTAATAAAGCGCGCGTCGTG
>NW_021847329.1:0-931 GCF_003651465.1 Formica exsecta
TTTTTTCCATTACGTATCGCACACACATTTATATATCACGCGTGTATTTCTTTTTCTTTTTTCTTATCATATAGATATATGTATGTCGGAGATCGATGTGGGTGTTCGACTCAGAATGAACGAAGTAACGCGTGTCGCATACGATCGCGGTTTAAATTCGGCTCATCGCGTTTCGAACGGAACAACACGATTACCCGGTGCGGAACCATTTGGTATTCATGCACGCGACATATCGCGCGATTAAAACGGCGACGATAATTTATCGCCTACCGTACGACAAAGGAAACGCAAAACGAAAGGCCGTCTCGGGGCGTTATTACCGGCGCGTTAGCGCTGTTTACACGGAAATGACACGGCGCGATAAATCTGTGATGTCACGGTCCATCGTTGTCCACGCAGGACTGGAAAGCCTTAATACCGGTTTACGAGAGGCGACTACGACGGCTTTACGCCGATAAACCACCTTCCTCCTGACGTTTATTCGGCGATCCTCGGCGATTTAGACGGACCTCCCCGAGATCAAACGCTGAAATTGATTTTGCGTACAAACTCGCGCGTGCCGCTCACGCGCGCGCGATAATTGCACGCAGTGTCGCTCTATTATTGATAAAATAATTATCGGTCGACGACATCGTGTATGAGGGATTAGCGTTAACGCGGCGTCGGACCTGGCGCCTAACGACAATTGAGAGAGAAATTTTCATTTTAGATGCAAACAATATTGCAACGATGGTGATAATGTAACACTATTATTTTTCTACAGAGAGCGAAATAATTTGAAAATTGATTATCTTAACAATCGCACGTTGCTGATATATTCCTTTTACTTTACAAAATCCTGCAATTTATATCCCATATTAAAAAATATATATCCATATTCGAAATATATAACGTACGATTAATATATGAAATACGTTGAATGTAATTCAAT
>NW_021847330.1:0-931 GCF_003651465.1 Formica exsecta
CTATGGCGTGTATAATCTCACCGTTCCCAATTCTTACCGAAATTGATGAAGTCAACTCCTCGTAGTTCACAAACCAGTCGCGTACTGGCGACATGTGCTGACTCGCACCTGAATCCAGATACCAATCGTTGACTACGTTTTGTGGCAGAAGTGTTATGGCTATTTCGACTCGTCCGACGAAAGCCGCACCTCTTTTTTCAGACTTTGCGGTTATTTCTTCGCTGCCTACCTTGGATCTGCAGTCACGCTTTTAGTGTCCTTTTTTCCCACACTTAAAGCATTTTCCTGCTGGTTTGTCCGACTTCCATTCTCTCTGCTGTTCTTTTGTAGTAAATTGTTGCTTTGTTTTTACTGCAAAAACGCTGTTTCTATGGCTATTGCGCTGCTTATTTCTGAGCTCCTCCATCGTGAGCCTTGCTGTGAGGTTCGACAGGATCCTTATTTGCTCCTGTCTCGTCGACTCCCATGCTGTGTTGAAATGCTGATAGGAAGATGGAAGATCATTAAGATCTTTGTCATTATTATCCCATCGGAAACAGACTCGCCAAGCATGCTTAAACGATGCGCAAGATCTTTTATCTTCGCTATATGCGTAGCTATGTCATCTGCAGCTTCCTTGTCTAGAGTATACCATTGTTGTTAAAGAATGTGTTTTGCAGTTTTGCTTTTACTTTCGAAAATCTCGTGGAGCTTGTCCCACATCGCTTTGGCAGACTGATAGTTCATAATATGTAATAAAGGTTGTTTGCTTACCGTTGTTGCTATAATTTTTTGAGCCTTACTGTCCAATTTGTTCTATGCTTTGAGGTATCGTCGATATTCTTCTATAATATCGGCTTCTCCCGCTACCGGTTGCTGAGGTTTTTCAGACTCTCCGGTAACTATTTCAAGCGCATCTGCTGCGTTGATCAGGATTCTTACTTGAAATTTC
>NW_021847331.1:0-931 GCF_003651465.1 Formica exsecta
TAATAAATAATATATATAAAATAATTATATAATAAAGATTATATAATAAAAAAAAAATATATTATTCATGAACAACACAACGATTCTAATTTACGATAATAAAAGTGTTATTACTAAAAATTGATATTTGAGATGCCACAAAAGCTGCCTTTAATTAAACTAATTGTAAGTTGAACTACTACACGCTTATGATATTGAACTAAATTTCTTTTTCTTCCTTAGAATGTTTTAATAATTCTGACACAATTTTATTTCATTCAAAAGTTCGTAAAATATCCGCAATCTCTCCATTCTCATCCAATAAGAGAAATAAATATTTTCCTGAAAAACTATGTTTTCCATTTTAACACCAGAGAAATCGAGAGGTATTCTCGTCGCGATGCACGCGCAAAATTCGCATGCACGCACACGCGTACAAAATGATACCGTAGGAATCAACGCCGGCAATGCAACGATGGCATATCGCCTAAATTGCATCGCAGGCGCATTCGCGCCGCGTGCAGCGGCCCGTTCACTTCGGCTCGCTCGCGTCGTTCAATCGCGAGGGATATATCCGTCCGTCGCGAAATCCTTGATCGCGGAACCGCGGCTCTCGTATAATGCCGATCACGTACTGCCGATATCGTCGCCGCGATCTCTCATTCAACGGCACTGTGTATAAGTTAGCACTTGCAATAAGTGTGGAGCGGCGCGGATAGAATTATGTTCGGCGACGATATACGTTTAAATGTCGTGATGCCGACTTGAAAGTGAGTGTCATTTGACGATATAATTCTCGAAAGTCGTCGCTAAAGTGCGTAAAATTGCGACCTAATATTCGATTATTTTAAAATATTTCCGGATACTGAAATCGAGAAAGAATGCCCGCAAATTAACTATATATTGTCTTTCAATGCCGCTAATTTTTTTTTTTTTTTTTTTTTTTTTTTTT
>NW_021847332.1:0-932 GCF_003651465.1 Formica exsecta
GTGCACGTTTTATCTGGTATTAGGTGTGTTCCTTTTTCTCCAGAGTTTGATTTACGTGAGAGAACTTTGAGCTAATTTCATACTCTCCGGTTTGATATATACTTTGTTGTAGCAAGTCTAGCCGGATATGTTATTTGTATTATACGCAGTTGTCACTTGCAAAATTATTTTGTAACAAAGACAATTTTATTTCTGAAAAATAAAATTGATCAGCGGTATTAGATTCGCGACAATATTTTGTTTGGCAAGATATATATCTTCACTCTAATCAGTGCATCTGATAGGTTTTAGTATTGTCTTCTAGAATTATGTCGAAACCACTTTAACACTTTCAAAGATTCAAAGATGACGAGGTCTAGGCTTATTATTATTATAGATCCTTTCTTCTTCTACGTCCTACTCGTAGGATCTGATCGGATCCGATGGAGCGCACATGAAACTAACCGCCTAAGGAGTATTATATATCGAAAAATATCCAAAGAAATCTCTTCTCTCCCTTCTCCCAGAGCAGTCCTTCGAAGAGCAATGACTTTTGTCCGCGGCGATGCTGTCAGAAGTCATCATTCTTAATGGATCGTCATTTTGTAGCTACTCGTGCCGTGAAAGATAAAGGCAAACACAAACACCTGGTTTTTCTGTCGAAGCGGAAAAGTAAGTTGGAGCATTTAAAATTAAGAATAATAAAATTATTTATCTTCACATATACCAAAATTATTAACGTTCAGAATAATAGCATCATCCCTTAACGTCATACAGTTTGAGAATCGCTTCGTATAATAACATTAAAAAAAAAGAAAAATGTGGAGAAAAGAGGAGATTAAGACAATGTAAGTGTATTGACTATGTATCGAATAGTTCGTGAATTAAGAAATGTGAGAAATTTTGAAAGAACAGAAGAGCGATTAATGACGACGAAATTGTTATTCAAAGAT
>NW_021847333.1:0-932 GCF_003651465.1 Formica exsecta
AAATAAATTATAAACACATACATACACACATATATAAAACTATTATGGACAATAACGGAAGTAAATTGCATCAATGTTTAGAATTAATATTAAATGCTTACTGTTTTCGTAACATCATCTGAGAAATGTCGTTTCACATACTCGTACGCTAGAATGTCATGCAGTTGTGCTTTTCTCCTGCATGTGATCGATCTGTGACAACATTAAATATTATTATATTTTGACATCGATACAATATAGAGAAACATTAACGATATTTTAAAACATATATTAAGATTATGCTACGTTATAAACCAAAAGTAATATATAGTTTGCTTTATCTTTTTGCACGGTGCAAAATAATTAATTATGTTTTCTTAATCAAAAGGAAACGTTGTTAACAATGACCAAAAAATTTCACATCAAACCTCCTTTCTTTTTCGCTTTCCTCTTCATCTTCTTCATCTTCTTCATCTTCTTCATTTTCTTCATCTTCTTCTTCCCATAGTTGCCAATCGTCCCATGCGTAGTATAATTCTCTCATTTCACTCGTTGTAGCCTCTATCATTTTGCTCAAAAAGTTCCAGTGTATGTAATTCACTGAAACACATTTTGCATAAACGCATGTATAGATGACATTTTATTATTAATCACATTATTATTATCATCACGTTGTTTTCAAAACTCACCGATCGTTCGTCTCGATGTCTCATCTAGCAAAGAAACAAGAGCCTCAAAATAATCTGATGAACCAATCTCTAGACTTAAATCTCCATCCACGGACACGTGAGCTTCGTCAAATGATTCCGCAACTTTGTACACCCAATTAATCTGTAGTTTAAGAAATTTCTATTGTACTAATTTTATGGATTCAACTATAAAAAATATAAGAATAACATGTTATAATAATTAAACAAAATTAATTACGAGAAAATAACTTACCTTGCTATTAG
>NW_021847334.1:0-932 GCF_003651465.1 Formica exsecta
ATATATCTATATATAAGGATTTATTTTTTATATATTTTACTATTTTATTCCCCATACTATTAAGCAGCGATTTTTCCCATGTCAAGAGATCGAAAAAACTTGCTGAAGAGAGAGAGAGAGAGAGAGAGAGGAAGATTCTATGTAAATTTGAAATCCTAAAAATAGCAAAATTATTTTTTCGAAATATTTATCTGAACCTCCTTGTCTTTTTCCCTTGAAAAATTCTGCTAACACTCGTCAATTCGCTTCTTCCGCAAAATTTCAAATTCCAAAGTTCGAAACGGCGTATTGTCCGACAGGTGTTTCACGCGTGCGATCGATCACGCGATTTCAGATCCCGTCATCCGTTCGACAGATCCGATCGGAGGATCGCTGCGGCTGCGTTCGCGCTATCAGGTACGGAATCGCGCCCCGATACCCATTCTCACGGTACACACCCGGGGAGGTGGCCGCGGCCGCTGCCAATTGATCCCCAATTTTCCCTGCCACTTGCTATGCAGCCTACGCAACGGCATTCCGGGCGAGTTCGCGCGAATATATGCTATATACGCTCGAGCGAGCAGAGGCGCGCGCGGCCTCGGTGCCGTCGCAGTAGTCACGAGTAGTAGTCTACAGTGAGTTGACCCTGGCTCGCTTGCAATTGATCTCAATTAGATCTCCCTCTCCTTCCCCCTTGTTCTCTCTCTCTCTCTCTCTCTTTCTCTCTCTCTCTCTCTGGTTTTCTCCCCCGTTCTCTCCATCACGGCGTCCCGCTCTGCGAGCTCGATTTTTCTCGCCTCTCTCCGTCTTGGTCGAGGTGATTTCTCTTCGGTCTTCCCTCCTTTTCCCTCTATACGCATCGATATACGCGCTGCATCCTCGATGCAACTTGTGCATCGTTATGCAATTGAGGCATTCGCAGCGAGGTCGTTTCTCTCTCTCTCTCTCTCTCT
>NW_021847335.1:0-932 GCF_003651465.1 Formica exsecta
ATGACACAGTGTAACACACAGTATCACACGATTGGCTATCAAATAAAGAATTTTAAATGTCTTTATTTGATAGCCAATCATGTAATATTGTGTGTTACACTGTATCATCTGTGTAACATTCTGCAAAACACCCACTCTCTGTTGTTATTTTTTGGTAAAATATATTAAGCTTTATTTTTCGACGTGTTTAAATAGATACGCTTTTTAATATATATATATATATATAATGGCTATGTGTGTGATGAGATATATAAGTTGGGGCTTGGATGGGACAACACTGCACCATTTGTACAGTGTAAATAACGAGATATCGAGGGAGGGAAGGGAATGGGAGGGGGGCATGCCGCGCGATATACGCGCGGGGGATGAGAGCGCGAAGATCGACAAGCGCGGCTCGCGCCAGCATTGCGGAAGCGCGCTGCGAATTCGAAACCCGCCGCGTGCTTCCGCCACGGTTAATCGTGACGTGCGCTGAGGAACCGATTATTGGCAAACACCGTGCGAAAGGATGCACCTGACAGGGGGTTTTCGTCGCGCGCTTGTTCGGTCCTTATCTCCGCCGCTCCCCGTCGAAGAAAACTCAAAGTTCCCTCCGGTAGTCTTTGCCCCGCGGCGATTCATCCACTTTTCCCCCTTCCCTCCCCCTCCCCTCTTCTCCCTACACCCTCCTCCGCCCCAACTCTCCCCTTCCTCGCGGGGATTATATACGTACTCTTTGCGCTTCGATGGCTCGATTCTCCGGTGTGTTCGACACGGTAAATTCTCCCGACGATATATATTCACGACAGCTTGGTGTTGATATCGCGAGCGATTATTTCTCACAACTCGATTACGATCCGATCGATCGGAACGAGTATTTTTTTCGCGAAAAATATAGCGTATTAAGATAATACAGTATTTCCTTATTAACCGAAAGGTGTCGATTGTTTTCT
>NW_021847336.1:0-932 GCF_003651465.1 Formica exsecta
ATTTGCCACCAAGTGAATCTTGAGTATTTAGCGCAAGTTGTATGTAATAAGGATGGGGTTTTGTATCCTGATACTTTGGTTGGTACGGATAGCCATACTACGATGATTAACGGGTTATCAGTCCTTGGTTGGGGTGTTGGAGGCATAGAAGCTGAGTCTGTGATGCTTGGTCAACCAGTTAGTATGGTGATTCCAGAAGTAGTTGGATTTAAATTAATTGGCAGACTGCCGGAAGGAGTAACTGCGACTGATTTAGTGCTGACGGTTACCAATATCCTAAGAACAAAGGGTGTTGTTGGTAAGTTTGTAGAATTTTATGGTGATGGTTTAGATTATTTATCTTTGGCAGATAGGGCAACTATAGCAAACATGGCCCCAGAGTATGGCGCAACTTGTGGATTTTTTCCAATTGATCAGAAAACGCTAGATTATTTAAGCTTAACCGGAAGGCCAGAAAAGCTAGTTGAGGCTTATGCGAAAGAGCAAGGATTGTGGCGTGGCAATAATGAGTTAGCATTTTTTGACACACTAGAGCTTGATTTATCAAGCGTGAAGCCAGTAATGGCTGGTCCCAAAAGACCACAAGATAAGGTTTTTCTTTCACAAGTGGCAGAGTCTTTTTCTAAATCATTTTCAGTTAACGAATCAAAGGAAAGTGATAAGCTTCAAGATGGAAGTGTAGTTATCGCAGCAATAACAAGCTGCACTAACACCTCAAATCCAAGTGTAATGATTGCTGCAGGTCTTGTAGCTCGTAATGCAATTAAACTTGGATTAAAATCAAAGCCTTGGGTTAAAACTTCTCTTGCTCCAGGGTCACAAGTTGTAACAGAATATTTAGAAAAGTCTGGATTGCAGGTAGATCTAAATGCTTTGGGTTTTAATCTAGTTGGATATGGTTGCACAACTTGCATTGGGAATTCTGGTCCACT
>NW_021847337.1:0-933 GCF_003651465.1 Formica exsecta
GTCAATTTTACTTGTCTCGACTAAAAATAGATTAGGGTTGGATTCTGATTGAAATAGGTATAGGAATGTGCGCTTCTAACGTTAATATGATTACGTAGAGACACCACAATTGGACACCTTTTCGCCATTAGACGCGTTCCATTGAGTGTGTTCAATTTTCCAGCCTCAGAGCCATTTACTTCGCTCGTGTGTTTATCGTTGTACCCTTGTCTTTACTGTTATGCCGCCGCGGTAATTAAGGATAAAGGCGTTTATTGCGATATCTATCGCCGATGCCTGGGAACGAAGGACGAGAGCAGACATTTCCTTGCAGAAATCGCGTCGTTACCTGCGCGTTTCGAGTACTACGTGCTTTCCTCGAAGCCGATGAGATCGGATTTTCGACGTGAAATCAGGTGGATTCTCGAGCCATGTAATATCACAGTCGTATCCTACTGCATGCGAAATTTGCTAACTAATTTCGCTCGCGGAGCACGCGCTTCGCGAATAAACTTATTTTATACCGCACGCTCTGCGAAATCACCCCGCGTCATCTATCGCGTGATTTATATGAAATGAGGTGAGGCAATCGAGCAATAATACAAAGAATTATCGAAACACGTTGCTCCAGAACAGTCGTTTCACGTGCTGCAGCAACGGTATCCTCGCATGACCCGCTATACCCCGGAAGGAAAAAGAGAGAAAGGAAGAAAAAAATAAACTAGAAGAAAAACGTAGAGAGAAAAAGGAAGAGCGCGCGGGTACTATTTGTCGAGCGGAATAGCGGCATTCCCAAATGGAACGCGAGAGCACTCCGGTTATTAGCGCACTTAAGTGCCGACAGAGAACTTCGGGTCCCTGGTGTCGTCGAAACGAGGAAGGGCGGTCGATATCCATCCGGGGTGCGCATTCCCCTTGCCCACACACCGATAGTCCTTTCCCCTCCCCGCCCCT
>NW_021847338.1:0-933 GCF_003651465.1 Formica exsecta
AATATGTGATTCTGATCTCTATCAGTCAAGATGATGATACAACGATGCACATAAGTTTATCATCACGAAGATAAAAACTATCTCTTTCGCGCGCGTGAGCTTTTTTTTTTTTCTTTTACAGAGCAGATACATTTTATCCCTCGCATGGGGGGATAAGAAAACGATAAATTTTCGCCGTCTGATGTTTCTCGGTGTTAACGCTCGCGTTACAACGGGGACGAGTGTTGTCTTGCTCGGCCTCTGGATTTTATCGTCGACATGCTGCTTATACGTTGCAGCTCGCTCTCGGCATCTGCGATTCTTTTCCCAGCGCGCGGATGTTGATATGAAATCACCATCGACGTATCGAAATCTGTCGCCTCCCTAAATCTGTTTCGTTCTGTTCGCCGTTCGTGTCACGAACAGAAAAGGAATTTTTTTTAAATCTTTTTTTGGAATTTTTATAAAATTAAATAAAGTATCGTAGGAAGATTTTTGGTCCGATAACCACGAAACACAAAATGAAATTTTCAATCTGAATTTTCTCACGCTTGTAAGACTTTATCGCGTTTCTAAAGGATTTTAATTTAATTTATGTAGGAATTTATGTCTTGCTTTATAAATAGGCAGGAAATGGAATGGTTGTTTCATTTAGAGGTTTCAAAGAGGAGTTTTCGGGAAAGTTATAAATTAAATAGAATTGAAAATTGAGAATATTGAAAATTGGAGAAAAATTTCGACTCGGAAGATGCTCGTCGTTGACACGTCGACATTAATTTGGACCGTGAAATGCTAATGTACATCTCACACTAATATCCATCGTGTCCCGGATACACACCTATCCCCGGGGCCCTTATCACGGATACACCGCTCACATTATGCTCCGTCTACCGTGCTGGCTCCGGGCGCGATATAATACCCACACAACGCATACACACATACACACACACACAC
>NW_021847339.1:0-933 GCF_003651465.1 Formica exsecta
TTTCTATTTCATTTGCGACTTCTTTGTTTGTTTTTAGGTAAGTTTTTACGTTCTCTCTTCCTTGTCCAAGACGTGTGTTGTTATATGAATAGTAAGCACCTGCTTTTTCAAGCACACCAAGCTTTGCTCCCATATCTATTATTTCTCCGAGTTTTGATATACCTTCATTGTACATTATATCAAATTTCGCTTCTCTAAATGGAGGAGCAACTTTATTTTTTACAACTTTAACTCTTGTTTCATTGCCTGTAATATTTTCTTTGTCTTTTATTACACCAACTTTTCTTATGTCAAGCCTTACAGAAGTATAGAATTTTAATGCATTTCCACCCGTGGTAGTTTCAGGATTTCCATACACTACTCCTATTTTCATACGAATTTGATTAATAAATATCAATATACAGTTCGCTTTTGAAACGGCAGAGGTTAGCTTTCGTAGCCCGTGACTTAGAAGCCTTGCTTGCAGCCCCATATGTTGATCACCCATATCACCTTCAATTTCAGCTCTTGGAGTTAACGCTGCAACAGAGTCAATAACTATCACATCAACCGCACCAGAACACACTAAGTACTCAACAATGTGTAATGCTTGTTCCCCAGTGTCTGGTTGCGAAATTACTAAATCATCAGTGCTTACCCCAAGTTTACGAGCATATAAGACATCCAATGCATGTTCTGCATCGATAAATGCGCATGATCCTCCTTTTTTTTGTGCTTCAGCAATCACATGCAAGGCAAGAGTGGTTTTACCAGAACTCTCGGGACCAAATATTTCAATTATACGTCCTTTTGGCAGACCTCCAACACCTAGAGCCGAATCAAGCGCAATTGATCCTGTGGATATTGTGTCTATTTTCTCTACAGGGTTTTGCTTCAACTTCATTATTGCACCTTTACCAAATGCTTTTTCAATCTGGCTTATTGCGTTATCTA
>NW_021847340.1:0-934 GCF_003651465.1 Formica exsecta
AAAGGCCTCGTGTGTCGCGTCGCAGCTCGCCGCGTTTCCGAAGCGGGATGCACGTGTGCAGCGTGCGACCATCGAGAGGTCACGACGCCGCTCATCATCGAGATGACACTCGGGACATCCGAGTGTGCGTCTCGCCCTCTCCCCGAGATTGTATGTACACGCGGAGATTGAGAGCCGCGACTTATTAGCGTCGGTCTACGTCGAGTATTCTTCCATTCACGCCGCGCTCACGTATTTCACGTTTATTTATTAAAAAAATTAATTTAGCGCGCCTTTTGCGTAATAATCGTACACTACTCTTCGAAAGAATCTAAAATAATAAATCGTCGTAATTATCAGTCCGTATTCATTATACGCATTTAGTATTTTCAACATCGATTCGTATTTGGATAATTACGCCAAGCTATCCGCCATTGCTCCAACGATACGAGATTAATCTCCCGTCAAAACCAGTCTTGTAGAACAGCCAGGCTCGAGAGTATTTTACTTTCTACACATGCGACTATCTGCAGTAGAATTAGATTATCTTTCGTGTATTTTTTCGAGCTTTTAAACTTGTATAAAGTGGTATGTCACATTTAACGCTTAATCTCTCTCAGCAACTCCTATATAATGAAACTATATAATACTATGTGCAATAAAACGGCAACAGGTGTCATTTATGCAAATTTTAATCCCTCTTGAAGTAACAGCATATGACATTTTCAACCAAGCGCACATTTAAATAACGGGATAGGATAAAAAGAGCGAAATGTACAGGACAACAGTTTAACCCTGAATTACTAATCAACTAGAATTAATTTTCTAGAATAACATTCTTAGAAAGGTATCTATTTGCTACGTTAGCAGTCCAGAATTTAATACGAGACACCTAACAAGTTTTACAGATTAGATAGCAGACGTAATCTTCGTCACTCTTCTCGTCTAACTCTTT
>NW_021847341.1:0-934 GCF_003651465.1 Formica exsecta
ATACGTCAGACAATAAAATTTGACCTAAATACAATATGGATTGGTTTATCGCAATGTTTTTGTTTTTAATAGCTACATAAGAGGTTAATCAATATTTAAATATTGATAAATTTTTATTAAAAAATGATTTCAACTTCTTAACAATTTCAACATATATTTTCCATATAATATAAATAAATAATAAAATTAACATTATTGCTTCCTCATAGAGGAAGCTTTGTTTTTTTTCTTCTATCACGTATATTTTTTATTTTTTTATAATGATAGTTTAATGTTTAATTAAATTGCTTTGTTGAATTAAATCATTTTGAAGACATACTTATATTACAAATTACACGTTTACATGACAATAATAGAGCATTGAATAATTTAAGAAAATTCTATATAAAAGATATTTTAGAAAGTATTTTAAAGATTTCAATCGTTGATCTGTTGCAAGACTAACAATAGAATAAATATGACGATAAGATATTTGCATGAACCAACTAATTTTCAATATTTACATATGCTTTTTTTGCCCTAATATTTTTCCAAAAATTTTACAATTTCTTTATTATGTCTTTTAACGATACGTTTTCGGTTTTACTTTAATATTCTAAAAGCAAAATACGTAATATACAGACACATTATTATTATTATTTTGTAACATTATATTATTTTCGTTTTTATGATAATTTTGCAGAAACAGTGACAATCGTGCAAGTAATACACTCGCATTGCATAAAATTGCATGAAAGGGGAATTTTAATTGTGTTGCGATAAATGCGTCCTTCATAAAAATTCAAATTTCCACGAGTGCCACGAGACGCGTACAATTCAGTTATTATCTCATTCGGCGAAAGGATGCCAAATTGTACGCGTTTCACTGTCTGCAAAGGCGCCTTGGAGTCGGACATAGCCATTTTGCCACAATAATTCGTAGCAAATTTTCCGA
>NW_021847342.1:0-935 GCF_003651465.1 Formica exsecta
GGGGGGGGGGCGTATTCAGTTCGAATATACTACATTCTTAATGTTTTGTGATATGCCGTAAGATACTTGTTTACGTCGACTACGTTTTACTCGACTACACATTCTACTCGTAAATAGGGGATAATTCACTGACAACGTAAGAAATATTTTGCCCTCCCGGGAAATAAACAGCTGCAATAAAAATTTAGCAGAACTATACTTTCGAAAAAATTATTTCATTACCAGGCATACAGTATATTACGCATTGAAGATGCTACATATGCCGCATTTTACTTGATAGAAATATCAAATTAATAGTTTATTAACAATAGTTGTAAAAAATCATTTGGCTGCATATTTATAAAAAAAGAACATTTTAAAAGAAATAAAAATGCAGTAAAATAAAAATGATATTGAAACAAACTGTATGCAAAATATACATTATAATACCTAATTAAAAGAAATCTCTCTAAATTCATTTTTTGTGTTCAAAATTGAAAAAATATAACTTATGGTTTAAAGAGAAAATAAAAATTGACTGTGCAATATGTTATAGAATTAATATGCCCCAATATTATTTTGCAAAAATAATGTCCGCAAAGATAAATATAAAGTCCTTTTTTGCGTAACGTTTTGTGTATGAACTGCTTGACATATCTCGTGGATGTACGTATCGGAGTCACGGGTCTTGTCCCGTAAAACTTTTTATTTTTCGTTATATATAAAAGAAAGAGATAGAGGAAATGAGAAAAGAAAGGGAAAATTGTACAGACATTGCGGGAAAGGTTCGCCGAAAACTATAAAATATAATTCTGGTTTGCGCATCACGTACCTTGTACTTCGCCATCGCGCCGACGATACATTCCGACAGGTACGTGTTGCGGACTTCGAACGCAACATTGTTTCGCAACAGGATTATCGGCGGAAAAAAAGCGACGACGTTATCCGGGGCTGTT
>NW_021847343.1:0-935 GCF_003651465.1 Formica exsecta
GTTTTAAATATATTCAGATTATTCGGAAAACACGCGTGAATTTATCACACAAGTATATATACAGGGTTGGATAATAACTAGTTAAACAGTTAAAAGTTGAAAAGTTGAGGCCAATGAAGCAATTTAAATGTAAAAAATCAATGTGGATACAAATATCGAATGATATTGCAACAGAATTAAATATTGTACGAAGCAGTGTGCAATGTGAAAACTGTTATAAAACTATCTTAAAACGTAAAATGCAATCTGTAAGAAACAATCAACAATCAGGTGCAAAACGAACAAAAGTGGAATTCGAAGCTGAGTTAAACAAAATAAAGGCTATTGATGATAATGTAGAACCTAAGATATTGCAAGGTCGAGGAAAAATAATTGAAAAACGTAAAGAAAAAATAATGAATAAAGAAAATACAATGAATTGTACAGTGGAGAAGACAACGAAAAAAAATGTATAAGTGAAACTTTATTGCAGATTCAAAAAGATAAAGAGGAAAAAAGAAAAGAAAGACATAAAGAAAAACTAGAAATGTTACGTACCTTTATGACGATCTTTTCAAAAAGCAATGATACAGTTGATTCAGATAATGAATAGAAACAGTGTACTTTTCTTACCTTATTTTGAAATGCTTTACGTATGTCTAAAAATTTAAGTAGATACAAATTTTGAAAGTTTAAGTATAGTTACAAGTACTCCACTCTTGTTCGTTTCTTCTCCAAAGTTACAAGTATTTCACTCTTGTTCGTTTTGCATGTGTTCCTAATTGTTGAAAGTTTAAGTAGTTACAAGTCTTGCAGTTTAAGTAGTACAAATGACTATTTTATTGTTACTTAAATTACATTATGTGATATTAAAGTGCTTATATATTTTTTTTATTATCCCTGCCGTAAAGGGTCGATTAAAACGGATTAAAAAAAATGTAATCCGAATCGATCGG
>NW_021847344.1:0-935 GCF_003651465.1 Formica exsecta
TTTTTTTTCGAAACATATAAATTGAATATATATAGACGCGCGTATATTGCAAAATGTTATTAAACTTTAAATGAAAATTATACGTAATTAATCACTTTATTTTTAATTTATTTTCTTCATACTCCTACAGTCTCATGTAAATTTTTAGTATCTTTGTTTGTGTATTTTAAAATTTGGAATACAGTTAACACAGCTAATTATTAGTAATACAATAATTTGAAACTAAATTAATTTTGTTCTAGCGCATTCTTTATATTTCGTTATCTCGTATAAATCATCAATAATCCATAGAATGTAGTGGATAATACGAATTCAATTTATTGTCGAAAGAGATGTGACAAATGTTACAAAATTTATCGCGCGATGAATTGCGACGTTAATGAATATGCAATAAACAACACCAATTGTGAATCGCAGATCCACGCAAGCTCGTTTTTTGGCGAATGATGTCCCTCTTCGTCGCGTTGCCTCTGGTCATGATCATGTCGGTGATTACTTATGCACGACAGAAAGAGAAAGCGAAGCAGCCAAGAGAGCCGTTTCTGAATCTTCCATACATGTATCGTCGAACTAAGGTTTTCTTCAACACCATTTATCAACATTGTCCGCGAAAACGGGACTTGAGAAAAATCTGTCTATACCGTTGTTTGTTTGTTGCAAACATCAGCGAGATCTCGCGTAAATATACCGTAGCGTTTTCCAATGACGACGGTAGATATTTTCATAAATTTATCAAATTACTTGTTTTGTTTATATCATCTTTTTTTCATAGGTTATTCATAAAAATTATATTACGGTTCGTATATTGAGAGATCGGGATATATGAGGTATATGAGATAAATGATTTATTAATTCTCGTTTGCTTAATGTTTGGTGATATGAAATGGATAAAAATTTGGATTTTGCAAGAAGCTTAAATTTTCGCATTTTTTTCG
>NW_021847345.1:0-935 GCF_003651465.1 Formica exsecta
ATGAAAAAAGCTAATTCATGCAACCCGCTTTTTCTGCTTGATGAAATAGATAAGATGGGTTCTGATTCGCGTGGCGATCCTGCATCTGCATTACTTGAGGTTTTAGATACTGAGCACAATAAACACTTTACGGATCATTACTTGGAAGTTGAGTTTGATCTTTCAAGTGTAATGTTTGTAGCTACGGCAAACAGCTTAAATTTGCCACATCCTTTGCGTGATAGGATGGAAATTATACAATTGTCCGGGTATACTGAAGATGAAAAAATCAGTATTGCTACACATTACCTTATTCCGAAGTTAAAGAAGGAGCATGGTTTGTATCAGAAGGAATGGGACATAACTAATGAGGCGTTATACAAGTTGATACGTTTATATACACGTGAAAGTGGTGTGCGGAGTATGGAAAGGGAGCTTGCAAAGCTCATGAGAAAGGCAGTTAAAGAAATATTGACTGATAAAAATAAGAGAATATCCGTAGGGGTTGACAATTTACAAGATTATTTAGGGGTACGTAAATATACCCTTGGTATTGCAGAAAATGAGAGTTTAGTGGGAGTAGTAACTGGGCTTGCCTATACTGAAACAGGTGGTGATATTTTGATGATAGAATCAGTCCTAATTCCGGGCAAGGGAGAAATAAAATACACAGGAAAGCTTGGAGAGGTTATGCAAGAATCTATAAAAGCTGCGTATAGTTATATTCGATCAAATTGTTTGTTTTTTGGTATAAAGCCCGAAAAATTCCAAAATAATGATATACATTTGCATGTACCTGAGGGTGCTGTACCAAAAGATGGCCCTTCTGCTGGCGGCGCGGTATGTACGTCTATTGTTTCTCTTATGACAAATATACCAGTTAACAAAAATGTTGCTATGACAGGCGAAGTGACATTGCGTGGTAGAGTTTTAGCTATTGGGGGCTTGAGAGAAAA
>NW_021847346.1:0-935 GCF_003651465.1 Formica exsecta
TTAAGACTTGGTTTCTCTCACAATAGTGATGTTTCATGTGTATAAACATGAAAATTTATTTTAACTGCAAAATTCTATTTTTTAATATTTTCTACACATATTATCTATTTAGTAAGTATTATTTGTGTACATAAATGTAGAAGTTTTATCTATGAAAATTATTTGGAATTTAAAGTATCCCTTTTAATAATGTATATGTAACAAATTTTACATTGTGTATATTTTAGGTGTGAAATACGACACTTAAAAAGGACATACATGTAGGGATCATATAAGGACCATAATCATAAGATTATAAGAACATAGACATGGAATAATCTCAGTTACAAAAGTTCTTGTCTAGTATCTGGAGTAAATCCATTTACAAAGTATGAGATTCTTTTGAGCAAGTGTTTATTATTATTATCTTTGCCATCAAAATCTTGTATAATGTTATGGAATCATCAACATTTACTACTTCAGATTTTCTACTATGTGTTTCAAAAGCGGTTAGTATTAAATATATATTTGGATTATAAAATTATATATAATCTACATAAATTACAACGTAACAAAATGTGACTTTTAGCAATTCTTATTCTTACAACATATCTGGTTCAATTAGAAGATTGCAATGTAATTGTGCATGGATATTTCATTCTTCGATATAGATATATGGTATGCAATTATGCAAATCACTTACACGGGTTCCTATTTTGATTCTTGATGGGATGTGTTTCATTTATACATGTCTCTAATACATAGCGAATGATAGATAAATGAATGATGATCCTTGTGCTACATAATATGCATATATATTTGGAACTGTATTATATTTTTGTTACAGTATTGCATTTTTATTGTATTATTACATTTGAAGCGGGAATTTGGACAAAGATCAGATACTAAGCAGAGATTTTGAAAAACTGAATCTCAGCAGTAGGAAAATGAGACTT
>NW_021847347.1:0-935 GCF_003651465.1 Formica exsecta
AGACAGTAAAATCGACTTAAAAAGACGACGATGTGTGGGAACAGTCTCACGTTTTGCATGCTTCTACTCATCGTTTCGTCTTTAGCCTTTCAATCAAGTTCTACGAACGACGATAATAAAGATAATAATTTGACAGTGCGCGAGTACACCAAGAGAAACTATGATAAAAAAGCAGAATTGCGTAAAAATGATACAAATGACAACAAAGATTATTGCATGATGATAATAAAAATTAGAAAATCACAATCGTTAAATCACATCGTTTTACGCGAGATGTGCGATAATATTACTTATATTCGCATACTTTGTTGTCCTCTCAATAATTGTTCGATTCACAAGAATTGCATTGCTAAAGAAAATGAATATGTTTGCTCAAATGGATATAACTATTCGAACGATTCGATGCAGAATGAAAATAAGAAGGTAGACGAATTTTGTCCATTGATTGTTCAAAACCCGCGCCAACTTAACTGTTCCCAGAAGAAACATTTCTCTTATCCTTATTTCAAATTCATCGAAATAACAAAATATTATCTGACGAATGTGCATGATGATCAATTTAATGCCTCTATCTGCTTGAAGGCTGCGAATGAAATATTTCATAAAGAAATGGATAAGATCATAAAAGATCTCACTAATGAGATCTTGTCAACTGAGTTAACCATATCATTCTATAGCAATATAGTGTCTATGCTGTGTTTGATCTTAATATTCTTGGTGTACTCTACACTGCCAGAGCTTCGTAACATACATAATTTCATGCTGCGCAGATCTATCAGTATGATATTTATCGTATATACGATCGAGGTTATTGATTATCTATTCAACATAAAAGGTCAGAAAAATTCCATCTGCGTTATAAGCGGTACAGTACAATACAAATCATATAGTAATGCAGTCAATACAATGTATACATTAGACTTATTCGTGTACAC
>NW_021847348.1:0-935 GCF_003651465.1 Formica exsecta
TTCGATAGCTGGGCACGACCGAATGCGAAAGCAGCAGCCGGCCATGTGGTGTGCAAACGAGGTGGATTAATCGCTTTTTCCCACCCTTCCTCTGCCGTTGCGATATATCGCAACGGCGCCTCATTCGCAGGAGAGTCGCAGTATCTCTCACGAAGTTTCATTTTGGCAAGATTTTTTTTTTTGCGGCGCGCCCTACTTTTTTTTTGTTTGCCTTTCGCGCTCGTCAGCCACCGCGTATATTATAAATGCATTTTTTCCGCGATATAAAATAAAATGCATAATGCAATAGAAATAAAAAAATATAGCGAAAAATACTGCCCGTTGAAAGATTTAATAAGCAGCGTTTTTCTTTGTAACCTTTTCGTCTTATATCTCGAAATATTATTTCTAGCACTTATATAGCTGATTTTGATTTCCGTTTTTTAATTAAAGATAAGAAATTCGTTGAACGACCGTTGAACCGAGTCTCCTTCCGCGAGCGCAGATTTCCGCCGATATAATTTATGGTGGAAAAGATGTTTTCTACATCTTCTCGACCACAGCCACGCGCTATGCACTTGGTCTCCCCAGAGACGACGAATTCTACGGGCATGACCTGTTTTCGTTAGTCCGAAGTGGTTTAATTATTAACTTTCGTTGTAAGCTCCCGGCACGACGTACGTTTTTCCGCTCGGATAAATGTCTTCTTAATCTAATTTAATTGAGAAACATTGTGTGTGGATTGTTTTATTTGCATGTGTTTTTTGTTTTAATTTAATTATATAAATGTATGTAATTATTGTTTAAATAATTAAAAATGTGACAGAATCACAATCATATTTAACCATGTAATTTTAATTCTTTAATTAATTTTGAAAATGGACGAGATACATTAATATTCATGATATAAAGATTTTGCTATTGGATAATTTTTTCTATCTTGATCGTTATAGCTT
>NW_021847349.1:0-936 GCF_003651465.1 Formica exsecta
ATTTTAGAGAGATCTTGCTATCGGTTCTCGCGATGTGTATTTCGAATTCTTAACCGGATTTTTTTCCACTAAAGGAAAAGTCGAAACCAAACTTATAAAAAAATACGAACCGTGAGTAAAAATTTAATAAGTATCCTAAACTGTACATGCGGACTGTACGCGCATACTAATCCTTCATACAGAGACAACAGTGAAGAACCTCACATCGAGACGAGACACGTGAGTCAAGCGACCGCGAAGTGGGTCATTGTTGTATGTAAGCTGACGAAGAAGATACGCATACAATCAAAGGAGAGTCACGGTCGAGAGTAAAGGATCATCGATCTTTACTTGAGCGTTTACGCACGGACGAGCCCGTAATATTGCAGAACGCTCTCGGGCAACCTGCGGCGATCGGAGTGGAAAGACAAGAGGAAAAAGCTAAGAGACATAGCGCGAAAGAAAGGATGAATAGCCATAAATGTATTATATATGCAAAGGGGGAGAGAGAGATAGACAGAAAAGGACCGTTACTTACGTAACTATACTCTACATCGATCGTAAACGCCGTAATCGGATTCCCACGCAAATACCTCGAATAGTGAGATTAGCGATATTAGGGAGCAATCAAAGTATACGATGATCTCTCGATAACCTTTTGTGACGTAAGAGCACGCCGATTGTTAACCCTTTCAGACCTGATGTACGTTATAAAAATGTGTTGTGTATGTGTGTGTCGTACAAAGTTTTTCGAGAATTATTTAAATTTTCTTTTAAGCTATGCATTGTATTACAGACACATTGTTCCACTCTTTCAATATACAGTATATGATCTTTGATTCTTTTTATTATAAATATTGGTATTTAATAAGCCTATTTTGCGATATACGAGTAAATAATAATTTTAACGCTTATATATATATATTATATCGTACACATTTTACACATAAATTTCTC
>NW_021847350.1:0-936 GCF_003651465.1 Formica exsecta
GCAAATATCTTTTGACGCGACCTCTGTGGACATTTAAAATAAAGAGAACATTCTTAATTTTACAAACAGACTTTTTTGACTACGGCTTACCATTTTGTTGTTGATTTCATGGAAATGGATCTCGCAGACTTTGTCGACGACATCCTCGCTTTGAAACGTGACAAATCCAAAGCCTGGAAGAAAACACATAAAATCTCGTTGAAGTTATATAATAAGGTTTTTATATTAGATTTAGAATATAAAACATTTAAATAGTAAACGTGTGTGTAATAATTTAATTTTCTATCATATGTTTCTCAATTTTATAATAATTTGTGTATCATAATCAATATCTCACGCGTTAAATTATAAAAAAATTACTTTATTTATCACATATTATGAGTAAAAAGGTACTTGACATTCAACCGGATCTCAATCCGCATTAATAAATATATCTACATAATTTTGAATTGGAGTAACGGGTATTGGCGAGAATGCAAGCTCTCCGCAAGGTTCTCCTGCATATTCGCGGAAATAAGAAACCATCCAGATTTCCATTAATTTAGCTGACGGAGCAAACGAGCCTCGCTTCTTCCCTCGTACCGCTCGAACGCCGCGGTTTAAGCGAAGTCTCCGCGAAATTTATCTCGGTAGCTCAAGACGTACAGCGGGAAGGAGAGACAGCGAACCGGCGAAGAGAGAGCCGTAACTTAATCAAGCATCAAGGGTTATTAAAAACTTTGCATTGCTCTCCGGGCGATTTTAATCTCGCTCTTTCCTCGCGCCGGCGCTCCTCTCCTAGCTAGTAATTCAGACTCGAGATATCCGGCGAGCGCGAATTCAGCGCGCGATGTTGCTTGAGATAAGGAGTTAGTTTTAGTGTTTCCGTACTGAAACAGTTGCTGAAGCTACGCTAGGTGTCCCGTAATTAAAAAGCACCCGATAATCATTCCCGAC
>NW_021847351.1:0-937 GCF_003651465.1 Formica exsecta
AAGAAATACAACAAATTTCTCATTTAACTACATACAAAAATATATTTGTAGCAAGTATCATTTACATGAAAGAAATGATTCCGAATTATTTACATCGAGTATCGCTATTAACTTCTCAAAGCGATGACAGATCTCATCAAGTTCTTAGTTTCGCTCGAAAATGTATTTAATCAAGTTAGATATTCGACTTAATAAGTTCCAACATTATTGCTGGCGGGTTCTTGGTTCGTTATCTCTTGAGTGGATATCTCGAGATTCATTCCTTTTCTACTACCGTTAAAGGAACGGCGAGATGCGTACAGAGAAAAAAGAAATAATAGCGCGGCAGTCCGAGCTCGAGAGCCTTCGATTTATCAAACGTTCAATGCAACGGATTTTCTCTCTCGTGCCGCGGATAAATTCGAGAGGAATATCGGGAATCCTCTCGATTTTAGTAATAGGGATGATTTGTGTTCAAGATTTCATGGAAGTTACAAAATTGGCTTACTATGAAAGCCCAATCGTTCCAGACGTTTTCTCAACATGAACCTTTCAAATTCTCATAAATTAATATTCTCCGCAAAGAAGTAATATATATATAATATCGTATACCTGAATTTGTTTGTAAAATTACTTTTAGCCATATAATCTTTTTTTACATGAAAATTAATTCCAACACTTTTGCTAGTCAATTTGTTTTGTAAAGACATCAGCATTAAACAAGATAAAAGAATTATAAGCTTGAATCATATTAGAAACGCTTACAATTTAACAATGCAAAATGATCTATATATCTAAAGATTTAAACAAATATAAAGTTCAAAACAACACTCAAATATAACTTCTTAGCAAACAAACTCAAGACAAGCATAACCTAATAACAGAATATCTATAAGAATTTACTTATTTACATATAAAAAATTCACATATTGGCAAATAAAATGTGTGTGTGTGTGTG
>NW_021847352.1:0-937 GCF_003651465.1 Formica exsecta
ACACACACACACACTCTCTCTCTCTTTCCTATTCGCCTTTTATTCTACTTTCTTTCTCGCGTCATTAGTTTGCTCTTACCGTTTCCCTATTTTCATATCCGCCTTCTCGACATATTCTGTCTTCTCGATATACTCGTTTTACTTCTCTCGCCTTCTCCCTCCCTCTCTCCTTTCCTATCTCTTTCTCTCTTTTGCCGTTCCGTTATAACGGAGCAAGGAGCAGCCTACTATTCAGGATACTACACGGTTAGCTGCAACGAAATCAATGGAAAGTTTTGTCTACCGTAACTCGTGATGAGTAATAACCGGCTCTACGCTCGAATGACGAAAATTGCTTTTACCTTGCGCGAAGCTCAAATGGAAGAAGCCACAGTTCGTTCATTCGGTCTTTCGGTCAGTGGGTTCCTAATACGCAGGCCTACATATATACGTTTTGCCAAGGATATCGAATATCCTCCAGCCTAAGAAAATTAAGACCCCTCTTAGAGTAATTATATTGGTTTAATTATATTTAATTGAAGATAATTGCTAATAAAGAAGTAATTAATAAGCTGTAAAGGTCTAATTATGCATGGAATGCATCACGATTCGAGTCTATTGTCATAATGAAGTCTTCCAGTTTTTCAAAATTCACTGAATTGTATCCCGCATGTGTTTTTAACGAATGAATCACGAATGTATCGTGAAATTGCCAATTTTGGATGTGCCGAGAACATTTCCAGTAGAATTAACAGCAGATAATTCATACGCACAAAGGACCATCTTACGAAGACGTGCTTTTATCACACAGAGAGTGTGTATTCAATCATGTTTTACCGCGTGTGTTACTCACGTTAATTATACATCGTAACAATTCGCTATTTTTCGTTCCGAACGCATTTGCATAGTCAAGATGTGTCATCACATGCCGAAAAAGCTGTCAGCTAACCAGTAACCA
>NW_021847353.1:0-937 GCF_003651465.1 Formica exsecta
ATATATGCATGTCAAAGATAATATAGTTTATACACAATGGAGTGTTTGTATGTGTATGTTTGTATATGTAATAATGTTTATAATGATATACATATATTTTTAACGTTTTAACAGTTACTAACCATTTATATTTTTGTTTGTAAAAATTTGTTAACTTTGTATCATCACCTATAATACCATCATATTTCATATTCAAAATGTAATATCCCGGTGATATGTTATTTGTAAAGAAAATCTGGACACTTTCATTCGTATCATTATATAAATATTTTATCGGATGAACAATAATTTCTTTGTACCCGTGAAATCTTGGTGGATTATCAGTCATAATTATATCATTTATAAATTTAATTTTTGAATACAATATTAGGGATTGCGTTGGTACAAGAATCCTAATGCTAATATTGCATTCGCCATAAAAAATATTTAGTTCAATATCTGGTTCGAGTTGAATATTATAATGCTCTGGTGTTATTTTGTGAAAACTTCGCAAATATTTTTCATATAGCTCAATTTGGGCATCAGTAAAAAGAGCTTCCACAGTGATAAATGTTAAACAGCTAATTAATAGTTTTAGAAATGTCATGTTAATTTTTGCCTCAGATACCTGCTGAAACATTAATTTCTTTGTTAGAAAAAGAATAAATAAGGAAACTAAACTTATTATTTATCACTTATTGTTTAGCACAGAACTTTTTTCTTTGATAAACTCATCTAATTGATATAATATATATATGTTACTTATAAAATAAAAACTTACATTTAATTATAATGAAACGTAAACGTAAATACGTAATGTATAGTAATAAAACGTAAACAGATTATCATTTATTAATTAAAAAATTGAATAAGACTTTTCAGCTTTAACGAAAAAATGAATTTGTAATAAAAAAATTGGAGCTATGTGATTCAATATATTGTTCTACGAGGTTTTGAA
>NW_021847354.1:0-937 GCF_003651465.1 Formica exsecta
CCTTCTCCTGTAATTAAAAAATTTAAGAACTGATTAAATGCAGGTATTCCCTCTCTACCAACCACACTTCTAGCAAATTTTATTTCTTCATTAATGTTTTTATTTTGAATCTTCTTATAACTAGATCTATTATTTTTTATATCTCCCAAAAGCTTTTCCATTATTCCTTTTGTAAGAGGGCCAAATTCATGAGATTCTGACCAACGTAATGCTATTTCATGTAATTCTTCATAATTATATGGAACATCGAATGTATCTATCTCATCTTTAACAATATTATTCAATTCTTCCCTATTAGGTTGATTAATTGCAAATATTAGTTTATCTAAAAATTTCTCTTTTATTTCTTGTTCATTCTCACTAGAAAGTCTTCTTTCTTCTTTTTCTTTTTGCAAAGAAGGTGGAAGCTTTAATAGACTTAAAAGCTTTTTTCTTGTTGCTTCTTCTTGCACAAATCGATAAAGACCATTCCCATTTATACACAAACAATCTCTTAAAGCTTTATCATTATCAAATTTTAAAGGATAAAAATCTTTAGATCGCCCTTCTTTTAACTTCTTTTCTTCTGTAAGATCTAGATTTGCATTAGTATAGATAATAAAGTATTCTATACTCTCTCTTAGTTCTTCAACAAAAAGAGTAAAATACTTATTAATAGAAAACATACTCTGTTGTCTAGAGGGAAATAACTGACTATAACCAATATTACCATTTGTATTGTAAGCCTTTACGTAAGTAATTTTATCTTTATAATCAAGGGCAATGTTATTAGATATATCATGGGTTTTTCCTTCATAATTTATGGAAAATATATTTTTATACAAAAACATGTCATGCAAGAAGAGCATTAATAGATTGAATTCATATATAATTCTAGACACATGATTCTCGAGTTTTTTATCCTTTTCTGGAGCTGTTAAATCACGTAACACTCTTT
>NW_021847355.1:0-937 GCF_003651465.1 Formica exsecta
TGACTTCCGCTGGGATGAGGACTGGGATGTTTCCCCCATCGAGGTTAGTAAGGTTCTGAAGCGGAGAGGGATTGGCAATACAGCACCAGGCATCGACGGAATAACTTCAAAAATGCTCCGAGTCCTACCAGAGGAGATGGTGATTAAACTGGCAGCCTGTTATACGTCGTGCTTAAGAGATGGACTGTTTCCGTCTGAGTGGAAGAGAGCATCTCTGGTATTGATCCCGAAAGGAGGAGAGTCCTCGCCAGGCGTCCCGAAGGTCAGACCTATCTGTCTTCTCAGCGAGGTAGGGAAGACTTTTGAGCGGATAATTGTCGGCAGATTGGGGGAGTGGATGAAGGATCAGCAAGAGGCGCAATTATCGGACGAACAGTACGGATTCCGGGAAAATAGATCCACATGCGATGCACTAATGCGGGTTAAGGAAACCATTGAGCAGGCCAGCCAGGAGAACGGCTACGTGGTTGCGGTGAGCCTCGATATCAAAAACGCCTTTAACTCCATCCCGTGGGGAGTCGTTAGGCAGGCGCTGATTGATAAGGGCTTCCCAGACTACATTAGAAGAATTATAGACAGCTATCTAGATTCGAGGACGATCGAGTATTCAGTAGGTCCCTTGTTGGAAAAAAGAGCCATGCTAGCTGGGGTCCCGCAGGGTTCGGTGCTTGGCCCGACCTTGTGGAATATTGCATACGACAGCGTGCTGCAACTGGGTTCGGAGTATGGCTGTCAAACGCTATGCTATGCCGATGATACGTTGGTTTTAGCATCAGGAGACACGGCAAAAAAGGCGGTGGCTAGAGCCAACTTACAAGTAGGCTTGATAATAAACAGGATCAAAAGACTGGGACTGTCCGTATCAGCTAATAAGACAGAGGTAGTATTGTTCTCAGGAAAAAACAGACCTTCAGTGATGCCTCATATCAATGTGGAT
>NW_021847356.1:0-938 GCF_003651465.1 Formica exsecta
AAAAACGATGAATAATATAATATTCCTTCAACACAAGAGAGAACATCATTTAAAGTCTAATCAGCGGTAAATATAAGAAACATGTTTATCATTAATGCTTATTTACACTGTAATCGGTGAATAAAGCATCTAACAAAAGGATTACACAGTAGAAAAACAGAAGATTGAACGATCATATATATGTATATACACACATATATATATTTATTGAATTCTATGGATATATACTTATGTCGGCGTTGCAGTAGTTCTTAATATGTAAACAATTTGTTGAACTGCGTGTTTCGTACGGGATAATGATTTATTATGTAAGCTGCATATGAGAGGAAGGCTATGGTGAGAAAAAAGTGTATGAAATTTCCTCGATTTTTTGCAACGGATGGTGGTTTTCAAAAATGACTGACTCTGCCTCCTCTACTTTCGTCAGGTAAAAACGTCCGCACACTCATAAAAGTTACAATTTTTTGCGATATTTGTTACATTTTCTCTCAAATTGCTAAATATTTATATATAACGCATATCTCGAGAGATAAAAATTTTCTCTTTTCCCATTGTAAATATCGCAGCATGAATAATATATTCGTACTTGTATATTTCATAGGCAAAATGTATGCCTAACCCTAACCTTATATCATGTATGAAGAAAGTGAGTAAGACCGAGAAAAAGGAGATAAACATATATAGCTTTCAGTCGTAAATAATTTCACATACTAATGTCATTAGTACAATGTATATACATATATATAATATGCGTTACTTGTATAAATATGGGTGTTATCTGTACATATGTATATATTATACATATGATATATAGAAAAGAATTTTATATCTATTATGTGTATAGCTTTGGTGTTTGTTAAAAATTTTTGAAATTTTTACTTTTAGAGCAATTTATGTTTCTTTTATCATTTAATTGTAACAAAAACTATTATATATAA
>NW_021847357.1:0-938 GCF_003651465.1 Formica exsecta
CCATAACATCAAATTGAGAAAAACATTTCCTTTTGAAAGCATCCTCGAGATATTTACTATTGTATGACAGTTTCGATTATCTAGAATTCAGCAATGCACTAACTCCGATAACAAATTACTTTGTCTGTGGCTTGTTAATAAAATAGTCCGCGTCAACTTTTCGATACCAAAAAGAGCTTACGAAACAAGTCGCGATACGATAGATCGTTCAAATGAATTAATATTGTTACCTTTTAATCTTTACTTAAAAGGATGTTTTACATTGATACGGAACGCGCAATTTTCGTTTTTGCCTGCTAAACAAATTCAGATATTTAAACTTATCTCTTTCCGAAGTAAAACACACAGATAAGTCATGGTATTTGAAGATGTATCTATCGCTCTCTTTTTGTCAAAGTCCTCTCCCTATTTCATTTTCGTACTTTTTTCTTTATATGTGAAAACTTTAGAGATATTTAAAAAATGCTAGAAAAAGAAATCTAGAAATTAATAGACAATCAGCATTGGTCACACGTTTAAATAAATTTGCTTATTACAAGAGCGTTTTAACATTTGATATAGTAGCTAAACTCAGTCGAGATCGAGGTAAAGCCACACAAGCGAAAGAATGCTCCAGGGGAGCGGAAATTATCTCGCACACAGAGACGTCGAGTTTCTCTATGTATTTCGGATAGAGAATGATCAGTCGAGCGTTTAATCTTTGATAGCGGAGTGCAAAGCCGCGCGACTTGTCCGCGAGTGAACGGCAGTCTTCGTTGTCGGATGTGTTTCCCCAATTGGCTAGTTCTTTGATCATCAAGAGTTTTAGCTTTGCCGCACGTTGACGGAAGCCACAGTTTTCTTCAAATCAACCGTTTGTGGAGTAAGCTTTTGTTATATCGAAATGTATCCTATCCTGATTTATCTGTCGCGAGCGTGACATATCACGAAAAATCAGC
>NW_021847358.1:0-938 GCF_003651465.1 Formica exsecta
AATATACAAATAGGAATTTGGCAGTCCATACGAATTATTGCATAATAAACCGGACGGCTACTTTAAGCAAATGGTGGAGAAGACAGGCAAGCAAATGGCTCAGAATCTATTGGAACAGGCGAGAAAGGCCTGCCAAAACGATAATCAGAATTCAAATCTGTCAACGCAAAATTCCGGCGAGAGCGACATTATAATTACAGAACAAACCAAACTGTAAATTTATTCATACTAATAACACATATAATAGTACTTTGCATTCAGCAGAAATAGCTTTGCAACTGTTGTGAGATATGGCATTCATCTATTCGCTATCCTGCTATAATTTTTCAAAATATTGCTGAACAGTCATTATTTTGGCAGTACTTGTATCTTCTAAATCAATACCGTCTCCTACTTTTTTTGCGGGAAATTATTCAGAAGAACCTCTCCTACAACATATTTAGATGGCAATAAAATCGATGTGGTGTAATTTTTTACGCAATTTTACCATATCTTCTTTGCAAAAGTTATAATATCAAAACAAAAAAAAATTGCAAAAAATATATATAAAAACCTAGAAAAAAAATCTACATGCGTTATATATATAAAGTTACATTTATATAAAGTAAATGACATTTATATTTTTGTGTTCACGTATGACGTTATCAGTGATGTCTGAAGGTAATATGAAAAGCAGCGGCATAACTGCTAATGATTTCAGTAAAGGATTGACTTTCGGAAAGTGTGTCTCGAAGGTAGGAAAGAGAGAGAGAGAGAGAAGAAGAAGAGATAAGTTAAGCATGTTAATTGTTCTAATTTTTTTCCGACTGTCTAAAGTGTTGTCGAATCTTGTAATGTTGTCGAATCTTTGAAACTCTGAGATTTTCGATAGTGCAACAACATGAATAAGAATTCAACTCGCATGAAACGGAATCCTAAGGAGACTGCGAATATCTTTA
>NW_021847359.1:0-938 GCF_003651465.1 Formica exsecta
TATATATAAAAATTTATATATATATAAAATGCTAAAACATCATTACTAAGAGATAACATATGTTTATTTGTGACATAAGGAATCGTTTAAATTTGAAACAAAGAACGTCTGTATTTTAGTAGGTGAAGGGCATTTTTTATTCGTTCCGACTCGCAATTTCTATGTCTACGCACTTGACTATGACATCCTTACGAATGCGTGCCAGACACTTGACAAAGTGCATTATAGTTCGACCTTTCGTGGAATTGTCAGTACCAAATTGTCATAAAGCGTAAATGCGACGCAAGTGGCGGTACAAAAACGTATTATCAGATATCAATGACGAGAAATAGGTCAATATTCATAAGCTTGGTATAAAAATGCTTTCGTTGAGCTCGAGTGTCACAAGTCGAATCGAACGTAAGGCAAATCTAAACAATGCGTACGATATTGGTGTATCTACTCGTCGCTGTGACTTGCGCCACGATCAGAGAGGCTGTAAGTATTAGCTGAAAGTAAATTTTCAATTTCTTTCATCAGATTTCTGCGAGATAATGAGTCGTATTCCAGGAAATTTAATATATTTTAACTCGCATCGCGTATTATACAGTATCGTATATTTTATTCGTTTTCGACAGAATTCTTCGCCAGGATTTCTCTCAGATCTTTTTCAACATTGTCCGTTACTAAGCTACCTTTTCCCAAACGATTGCTGCTGCGACACTAATACAAGTTGCTGCACGACAACGACAAGTACAACCAGTACTACGACCACTACCACTACCACTTCTACCACTGCTCGCTCGACCGCTATGTCGGCCTCTACTCCTCCTGCAGGAAGAAGAAAGCGCTGGGTTACTCTAAATTATTATAACAACTTGTCATCAGATATAAAGTACAATGCGACGCGAAAAAGCAAAGATACGTGAGCTTGAATCTGAATATGTAATATATATATA
>NW_021847360.1:0-938 GCF_003651465.1 Formica exsecta
TAGGACAGAGGACAGAGGATGTATGCGCAGTGCGCAGCATCATCTGTGCGCGAAACGATACTCGGAGCTCGAAGCAAAGCGAGAGGCATAAATGAGCGGAGAAGTTAGGTTCGCGACAGGTCAAAAACTGATCTAGAATATTCGCCGGGATTAGATGCGAGCGAGTCAAGAGTAAAGTCGGAAAGTTGTTCGAAATCGAGAGACTCTGATATACACCTTCATCATCAAAGATGAGCGTGCACGTCGCAGAGAAGAACAGCACATTGAAAGGCTCCAATGGGTTGATCGTGGAGAATGAGGACTACGATTGGCAAAATGGACAGAATATCCTGGTGGTGACGCAGGACACGCATGGCAAGGAGCTGATCAGTTTGTCTGATAGTCAGACCATTAACATAGACACTTATTGTTCGTATATTTTTTGAATATATCTTCTTTTCCAGAGAAGACGATGTTGCATGAATCATAATAATATAATGTGGGTGGTGATGATAATCGGAAAATGTTGATGGGAATATATTTCATAGGCGACGAATGCGAAGTGGTTCTTTGTTTAGAGATGCTCGTTTGAATTCGTGATTGATCATTGATTAATAGTTTAGACTTTGATGTTTGATTTAGGAATTTATTTAGGGTTTAATGAAGATTAATATAAATATGTTATAACTCAATTAATACATTCTCGAATTTTTCTAAATTTTTTGGTTTCTTCAATGCTTCGTTATTTTCAAATTTTTTAAGTCCTTTTTTTTAGTTTCTCTGATTTTTACATCACTCTCCTCTCATTGTCATCACAACACAGCAGTTGTTGCACTGCTGGTGCATTATTCTTGCTTCTGTTGCAATGTCTAGCATGCGTTTGATAAGCAAATGGCATCAGGTCATTCCATACCGCACAAATCGTGATATATATAAAAAAAAAAAAAAAAAAAAAAAAA
>NW_021847361.1:0-939 GCF_003651465.1 Formica exsecta
GTTTTTTTTGTCGTATCGTGATTTTCAAGATGGAACACAACAACGCGTTGAATTTTGTTTAAGACTTAAAAAATCCGCAACTGAAACGTTTAAAATATTGAAAAAGACATATGGAGATGATGAATTATCCAGACGACAACGTTCGAGTAACATAAAGCAGTTTAAAGAGAAAAGCGAAATATTAAGTGATGAAATAATCATTCGAGTAGATGAAAATCATTTCAAAGTTTTTTGCTGAAAATCTTTTATTCAAGCCGAAATTGATTGGGAAATAGTGACACAGAAATCTTGATCCAAGATTCGTGCAAAAAGGAAGTGCGTTTGATTTCCTATTTTTGTTTGTGGGTGATTGTCGTTGTTTTCTTTCCAAAAAAGGAAATAACAATTTCTTAACATCTCCTATACTCGCCAGATCTTTTTGCTGTTCTCTAAACCCAAATTACGTTTAAAAATCAATATTTGGATATACCAGAATCCAAAGAAATGAAACGAATGAGTTGAATAGGTACCATGTTCGGAGACCCTTTTTCAGACAATTTTGAATCATCGTATGATGGTTGTATAAAGCATATGTCGGTATAAGACTATGTTAACGAGATTGTATGGGATTGTTGTAAATTTTTTATATAGTTGTGCTATATTGGCTGCGTTCCGATATTCACTGGCAGTACTGAAAATCTATATGTACGTGATGTAAACTATAGATATGCAGTACTGCCAGTGAATATCGGAACGCAGCCATTGTTGGACTATGTAAGAGCAAATACATAACAGAGACAAAAAAATAAAATTGATTATACAATAAAAATCGATATCATAAATCGATATTAATATCGATATCAATTAAAATGTAAAGACCAATAACATGCCAGATCGATACACGTGTAAATGTAATTTCAGTTCTGAGTGCGCGAGTTCTACATGATTTTTCATTGGCCA
>NW_021847362.1:0-939 GCF_003651465.1 Formica exsecta
ACACACACACACACACTCGTCACGACAAAATATGATTCTTTCTCTTTATATTTACAGCATTACTTTCGTTGCGTTTCTAGAAGTATGTATATAATTAAACTTAGCATCTGCTTTTCGTAATTTCTGTTAATAGCAATTCAATATTCGCATTCAATATCGTTCAGCAAATCGTCTAAATACTGGCTAATATTTTCTTGTTTTATTATCGCTAGTGTTGTGTATATGTGTGTATCTCTGATGAGATGTATAAATTATTATCAGCGATGTTTACAATGAATTCGTGAATTGAAAAGAAGATTGTTCAGTGATGTAACGCGAATGATATGTGTGCGCATATACATTGAGAGGAGGTGATAAGTCACTTTCTATTAAAAGAGATGTGGGAAGACGGTTCTTATATAAAATTATCTTTACATTAAGTATTGCGCAAATCAGTAGTAGTTTTAAGTGTTTTAAGAGGTGTTCCTCATGTTTTTCATAGAATATTGACAAGAAATAAAAAGATTAAACAACTGTAATAAAAAACAGTAAAGAATAATATGTAATATGTATAAAGATATACATATATGAGACAGTCTCATTAAAGTATCAACAACAGAGATCAATTTGTTTGTGTCGCACGCAAGCTTATAACTGCATCTTTTCAAGCAACATTTATATAATACTTTTCTATCGAAATAAACGTTCTCATTTGTCAATTTTTAATAAAAGAATTGTGATAGTTTGCAATCAATAGTTTACAGTCAACGCATTATATTTTTTCCTGCTATAGCGCAAATATCTTATGTCATGTGTTTAAAATTATATTTAAAAATCATTGTATTTTGCAAACACAAATTTAGTAAAGTTTACAGACAAATAAAAATTTATTGATGGTCAACTGTCCATCCTTTTTTATTTGTCTATATATATATATATATATATACATATATGTATACA
>NW_021847363.1:0-939 GCF_003651465.1 Formica exsecta
TATATATATATAGTTATATGTATAATTTAGACTTCTTGATAGTTAAAAATTTTGATATTATTATTTGGTATTATTTATATGATCCAGTAATTATAAATTAGATAATATTATATATTACTACTATTTCTCATAAAATAATGAAGTTAATTACGATGTATGTTTAGATAATCAACGACATATGTATAACTTTCAAGTATGAAAGCGTATGATAACCTTATCTCTCAATAATAAATTATTTTTTATAATTAGTATTTTAGTATTTTATAATTTTCACTTGTGTATATTATTTTAATCGTTAAATAAATGTAGCATACTACCATGTATTGTGTGTTATAAATCACAGACTAAAGCTTTATTGTCTTTTATCATGCAATTATTCGACAATAACGCGCGATGCACGATACGCGTTCGCGAAAATCGGCCTTCGCCTTTCCTCAAGATTATCAATCGCGCAACAAAACAGAATGAAACTTCCGACACGTGGAAGCCCGCGTCGCATAATAAAGGGTAAGGTTGCCGCGGATGTGACAGATTAAGATGGTAAAACGGGGTTATGCCTGACTGAATAGACGGGCTATTGTTCTCGCCACTTGACGCAATCAAATGATCAATCAATCCATGTTGCGTAACACGTAAAAACATCCATCTAATACGCACATTGTCGCAACCGTTCAAGATAATCGGAGATCGGTGCGCGAGAAACCGAACCATGCGAATACAATCTGCATGACAATGTTCTTTCGGTCAAGGTGAGAAAACAATCGCGAGTATTAGCGATATATCATATAAGTATGTGTGGAGTTACTCATATTAAAAAAACATTACGATCACGAAACTACGATTCTCTTTACGATACTCGGCAAGAAAAATTGTATTATCTTTATACTTGATTTTGTTGTTAACAGATAGTATATGTTTATAAAATTTTATGTTAATCGC
>NW_021847364.1:0-939 GCF_003651465.1 Formica exsecta
TGAAAAATTCACGCTAAATGACGAATTTCTGCGAATCGTCATTCGCATAGCTTGGCGCCCAGACTTTAAGAGTCTGAATAATTGTCGATTTTTCAACGTAGTAGATAACACCCGACTAAAAGAGATGCAATTAAAACCGCGACGATGTGCATTTCGAGATAACTAGCGGCGCAATAAGCAATGGCTATATAAAGCCTATGATGTCTTGCTTCTTGTACGCTGTAACAGACTTCTGTAATCGGAAGCTCGCGAAACGCGTCTTTATTCTTGTATTGCGACTTTGAAATGAAGAAAACGCAGATGTGTGTATTTGTGTATGTGTGCATCCTGCATGAGCAGCAATAAATTTACGAATAAACGCCTCGTCTCGACAGAGCCCGGATACGTATAATATCCCCATATGATCGTGTGATCTGATCGGGGAATTACTATCTTCACCAAGAGATATTCGCACCAGATCCAGATCTTCGTCAGAACGAACGTTTGAAAAAAAGGGAGTATTTTTCAGTTCCGTTCTCGAAGACATGCCATCTCGCATGGATATCTGCCTGGCACCTGCACGGTAAACGTTCCTGCACGCGTCCCTTCCCCATTTTTCTCGTTCTAACCATCCCCGATGTCAGACCTCGCTCGTGAACTTTCCTTCTTAACATACATATGCCGCGCTGTCGGTCGTATCGGCTTTCAATTCGATTTCTCTATTCATCGTATATAATGCGACTCGTTTTCAGAATTTCGATAGAATCAAGAGAATGTACTCTCTAACGGGTGTATATATTTCTAAAAAAATTTTTGTTAAAACAAACTTTACGAAAAGAGAAAAGAACGCAAGATAAGTAAAAACAGCTCCTTGATATAAAATCGTAAGAAAATATTAATTAGAAAATAATATTATTATTTATTATTTATCTATTATTTATTATTATTATTAATATTAGA
>NW_021847365.1:0-939 GCF_003651465.1 Formica exsecta
TCTCTCTCTCTCTCTCTCTCTCTCTCATTCTTTTGACAGAATCTTAAAATAATTCGTTTCAATTTTGATTTAACGTTTGACCTAACATTCTTCACTTATATCTTATCTTTTCTAACGTGATAAATTTATGATAATTCATCAAAATTTTTTTCACAGGGTATTATTTTTTTATAATTTATACTTTTGATGCATAAATTGATTGAGATTGATAAAAATTTCGAAGAGCACTTTATATTTACGAAATACAGATAAATGTGTATCTGGAGATTTTGTATATAAAAAAATTCCTCTTGACAAGTTTTTATACTTTAACAGAAGTACAAAATATTACAGAATAAAATATTTCATCTGTTTAATATAAACTCACAGTATACAATTAAATAGATACATACTTGATTATTTGACTTTATTAATGTCGAACGTGTTTTTACCAGATTTTTTTCTTCAGCCTTTATCTAAACTACTATTTTTTATCTCTATTGTAAAATAGCAACCCATAAAAAAGATGCACTAAACAAAAGTTGTCTTATCGCAAAGCATTCGTATCTTATCTTTACTTATTGTTAGCATTTTTACTCGATAATTTTTTCTTCAAACTTTTTCGACCGAATAGAATTTATCTTCAAACTTCGAGAAAGACAACTTGCCAAATCGTCCGCCAGGATAAAAATGATATGCGGCTGTCTCGTCGAAGACGCGCGAGTCGCAATGAGTAGTAGGATCATGGACGATGTCCATTGCCCGATCCCCGATGGATGACCCATCGTGTATCGTGTCCCTCGCTCTTCTTGGACGAGCGCGTCCCCTGAAACCGGTTTCCGGTTCCCTCCACGAGAGAATGCGGAACAGACTCTATTTAGATGCGTACACGACGGTTAGTTGCATGAAACTGATCTCTCTCTTCCGAGACGTCTTTCTCCGAGATGATGCGGAATCTGC
>NW_021847366.1:0-940 GCF_003651465.1 Formica exsecta
ATCGTTCGCCGTTAATTTCGTCCGCGGCGCAATGAAGCATTCTTTCGACTTCGCGTGTTTACTTTCGTTCTCGCTCTGTTAAACCCTTAGCACTCACCTATCATTACTTTCGATTGCTTTTCCGCAACGACGTGCTTTTTTTTTCTCTCTCCACGGTATTGCATCGTTATACTTTCCTCGGGACGCATTTGTAGAGCGAACGCTCGAAAATTAGCATGCAGTTTTTACTGATTAAAGAGTTAACTTTTAGCATATTCCTGGTATTGTTCTCTCAAATGATCTCTAGTTTTATAGAAATCGCGCTTAAAATATTCTAATGTAATCACTTTCTATTTACGACAAGTCAAATAATTAATTGTTCAATTAATTAATTATCTGGAGCGCGAATATCGCCGTAAAATAAAATAAAACTCATATTAAATGGCATATTGCAATTTTTTTCTCTTATTTTTAATCTCAGTTTCGATGTTTTTATATTTATTATTGGAGCATATCGCAGTAATTAAACGGGTAAACAATAAAATTCTAACGCAATTTGTCAGAATTATTTTTTTACTCCGGATAACTCAATAATTATTTGTCTCTTCTCGAGGGTCAAGATTTGTCGATGGAGAAAAACGCGCAGATTTATATACCTATATATAAAGGGATGAAATGGTATTAGCGAAATGTTTTGCAGCTGCGAACTCGTCGAGCTGAGAATGAGTGCACTTTGTTTCTACTCGTGTCTCTTTTTTTGTCTCAATAATCCTTTTGCGCTAATTCGGTCAAAGTTCTCGATACGATCGAGCACCCTCTCGACGAGACTCGATACTTCGCGATTACCGAATCGTTCTTCGAACTTGATATCGCGTTCTTTAAAAACCGTAATCGGTTCTTGATAGCGCGCTTAAAATGCTTAAATTAATTTTCAGAATATCAAGAGTTCTTTTTTTTTTTT
>NW_021847367.1:0-941 GCF_003651465.1 Formica exsecta
ATATATATATATATATATATATATATTCATATATACACTATACGCGCGCGCCTACATATATTGTATATTTTCTCTATTACGATAGCCGGTAACGAACGCCCCGCGGGATACAGGCTCGGTCTTGTCGTAGTGTATCACGTAAAGAGCGGGTGTTTTGCATAAATAACTGTCCCGAGAGCGGATTCAATTTTCTCTAGACGCTCTTAAGCGGTCAGGCGATATTTAAAACACGGGGGCAACGGGTTACGAGCTGCCGGCTGTGCGTTTAAACATCGATATTTTTTAAATATTCCTTCAACTATTTCAATGTGTTAATAACTGTCTGTGCTTTAAGGGTCAGAATAATTCTTTTTATAATTTTCTTATCATATACAATTCTTTTTAAAGATATCAATTTACTCTTCGGATTATATTTTTCATAAATATTATAAAATCATTATTACACACATATAAATTTTTTTCTCGCTAAGATAAAAATTTGATTACGTATTAAAAGAATAATTTAATTGCATTCTAGTCCATTTAGATTAGCCGATCATTATTTTATCCTTCATTAAAAATTATTTTGAATAAGATAATTACACACACACTACCATCGAATATACGAGATAAAAACGCTAGATCGATGGCAAAAGTTCTTAGCATATCGTACCGTTCCCCTTTTGCGGAGCAAGGTTTCTGTGATGCCATTTGAGTTCTCCCTTTCTATATCAGTTCGGTTCCCCCTTTAATTGGCCCGGCATGCGATTTATATTCGCGAGGTCGTCTTGTCGAGTCTTAATATCCTCGTTATCGCCGGCACAATATTTCTTCCGTGCCCGAGTAGAGCCGGCGTTTCCTTCAGACTGACAACCCTTCACTCGAGAGCTAAACAAATTCGAAGAGGTCTTTTGCTGTCCCCGGGCCCTGCGGGAGAGAGAAAAAGAGAGAGAGAGAGAGAG
>NW_021847368.1:0-942 GCF_003651465.1 Formica exsecta
ACATACAATAAGTAAACAGCATTTCCTAAATATCTATATTTGACAATAGCTTTCTCATCTTTCTGATTGCTATAACTCGATATCGATGATTTTTACGCGAGCAATATTGAATAGTATTTAATAGACATTTTCAATTCGAAATTAAAGTGCGACGCGTCAATCAGCGCACCTCAATGCAAACTGGTACTGCCAGTCACATGTCCCCTTGGGACATGCTAGATGTTTCTTCTATTCACCGAGAACCAGCATGACACGACAAATTTACCTCACTTGCCTTGCCTTGCCATAACATTCATCGCACTGTGATTCCGGAAGCTTCAAAGTTACCGCATATCTCTTTAATAATATAATAACGGCGAGAATCGACGTAAAGTGTGCATGTAGTATAGCACAAGCCTGAAAAATATATTTTTACAGCAGAAAAAGAGAGAGAGAGAGATAAATATATATTTGCAGTTTTATATCAAAAGACATAAAAAAAGATTTACCTTAATACATCTGACTTAAAATTAATTAATTATTGAAACATTTACTGTAAAATTTTTATTTATGGGCGATAAATATTAATTTGAAATTAGATAGATTTGAAGTTGAATAAGTTAATAATTGAATCTTTTAAAATTTCGCGAAATATTTTTCGCGATGCGTCAATCTTCCCTAACAGAACGATCATCTGTATGTTTTGCAGGGTATGGCCAGCGGTTTAACGAAGATGTCCCTCGAACTGAGTTCAGGTGAACCATTCCTTCGTGGCGCCTTGGACTTATTCCAGCGGTCTCGCCCCAAAGTGTGAATATGTGTAGCGCCTCTCGTGAGGAAAATTGAATGTTAATATTGTTTCTAATTGTCTAACAAAACCCGCATGTCGGTATCCGTGCGGGCCGTCCGTCAAAGTGAATACGAACAGTGCGACATCGTGTGTGATATGCACACACACACACA
>NW_021847369.1:0-942 GCF_003651465.1 Formica exsecta
ACGACCGATCTAAAGAAACGCAAAATATGAAATTTGGGCACTCATCCGGGTCAATTCCCTTCGAGATCACTTGTGAATCAGGACCTATTCGTCCGGTACACTCGAGAAGATTAGACTGTCACAAGCTTTTCCACGTTTCACAATAAGCCACCGCGGGAATAGTACAGGAGAGAGCCGACCCGAGGGGCGTTACATCGCGAGTGACCGTATCCACTCGAAACAAAAATAATTCTATCTCTATAAGCGAACAAGAGCAACGGAATATCTTCGACGTGGAAAAGCGAGGGACAACGAAAAGAAAGAGAGAGAAAGAAAGACAAAAAGAGCGACAGATATCCGAGGCTACGTAAGCCTCTCGACAATAGGGAAGATATTTTCTCTAATGAACCAAGACGAGTACACTCCAGTGCCAATTACACTTCAACCGCGTTCTCCGTATTTCGCTCTACTTGACTTCTGTCATTTCAAAGCCAACGAAATGTCGGAGAGACAGGGGCAAGATAGGAGAAGGAGAGAAAAAGAGATATAGAGAGAAAGGAAGAGGACGGCCCGCTGTGAGAGGTCTTCTCCATGGGCACCCGCGATCGATGCTTAAAATCTTGTCTCGCCTTCTCGTCTCTCGTTCGGAGCAATAAAGCGCGAGACGAGGAAGCGAGGCAGAGAGATAAGCCGGACAATTAATTTTAAGGCGAATCTGAAGATGGAGGGACTCTGGCGCGATGCGCCTTCGTTATGAAAGATCACTTACGCTCGGAAGTATGTACTCAGTTTTCTGTTGAAGAGCTCCGCAATCCTTTCGAAACAAACTCACGAGTCGTTGCAGAATACACTTTGCTACAGATAAGTAGCACAATCGTTCAAATGCAAATTCTAATTAACAATTTCATAGAATTGCGTTTATATTTTTGAATTAAAAAAAAAAAAAAAATATGTTTTCAAAAA
>NW_021847370.1:0-943 GCF_003651465.1 Formica exsecta
AATTTATATTTCCTGGAAACACGTGCACGGCAACAAGTGTGTAATACCGTTATACCACTTGATAAATAAAATTTTCGAAAGACGATTTAGTTAACATTTTAATTTTATTTATAGATTATAATTGTTTTGTATTGCAATAGTAACGTATAGCCTAATTATCGCAACGATTGTGTGTGTATTTATATTATTATAAATAATATTGTTACAATAATTCGTACACTTCATATCGGATGCATCATTATCTATAATGTATCATGATTGTCATAGTCATACAAAACAATTGTATTATATTACACATATGAAAATTGTAATGAAATACATCGTGTCGACTTAATAGTGAGATGTCCATTTGATGATTAAAACATGATACTATGTTAACAATCTATCGTATCTACATAGAATTACTAGTATAATATGATAAATCGAGAAACAATGAAACTTTTCAATTTGAAGACACATACATATCAAAAGCGTTCGATAATTAGGAATGAGATAGATAACGCGGATAACACGATTCACAAATTCCTCTCGTTGCTGCCTCACACATAAACGTCATTATTAATGATCAATCGGCGAAATTCTGGTCCACGTTTCACGTTAGCAATCATTCTCAATCGTTGACAATAGTTTTACCATTCAACGTTTCGATATATATCACCGTCCTCGCTGTTTCTCGACGGCATAGTCTTTGAATGTCGACGACGTCGCGATGCAATCCGTGGAGAGTCACGATTAGGGTCTCCACGGATCGATGGATCGAGCGAGATTCAAGTAACCCCTCTTTTGCCCGTCATTCACTATCCTTCTGTTCTCGATCTCTCTTCTACCGGTCCTCGTCACCTGTGTAAATTTGGCAAACGCCGGTATTAAGGACCCTCCGCTGTACACGAATTTCTACTCGTCGGTTCTACGCCATCTAGATAGACGCGGCCACCCTTGCATA
>NW_021847371.1:0-943 GCF_003651465.1 Formica exsecta
TATACATCTGCGGGCGACGGGAGAGAAAATAAACTCGAAAGTATAATTGCGATATATCAGAGTATCCTTGATAAATGATCTATCAATGTTCACTGTCTCGCTCGCGGAAGACTGTTGCGCGTGTTGATTTTCTCCTCTTCGTTCGGTATGTGTATTCTCCGAAACTTTGGCTGCTCGATGACTGTAGGAAACTAAGAGTGTTTTAGTAATTTTCTTTCTCCACTCTCTTTTCCCCTCTCTCGTATTATTTTGTAATAGGAAATTTTTATACAAAATATGCTGGCACAAATAACTCTTGAATATAAACCGAGTTTGACAGTTTTACGCTATTTGCGTCAAATTCGTAAAAGATGAGATTCACAGAAATACGTCTGTCTAAAGAATCGAAAAAAGGATATATCGTCGTTGTAAGTCGTCTCGAGAAAGGATCAATCGTAACGACTATATTTTGCACAAAGCTTGTATCGTTACTCGTCAACGCGTACGCCCTACGGGGTTTAGAAGGTAAATGCCCGACGTGTTACGAGAGGATAAGAGCAACGATATGTACCCGTTTGTAGACAATATACGATGCGCATGTACACACACACATGCAAATCGAGACTCAGCCGTATATCCGTCTCCCGGAAGCCCCGTTCGATCCATCGTCACTTGCGATATATGCTCACCCATTAATGTGATAAACGTTGATGTGATCCGGCAACGTCTCGCCATTTTTCCGCCAGACGGGATACGGTACTCTCGAGTCGGGGCAAGATGGTCGAACGACACACGCCAGCTCGATACCACTTCCGGTCTTGTAATACCGGTCCCGCAACTCGTGTCTGGCTTCGTCGATGATTCTAATATCCGGCGCTAAAAAGACGTAGACATATCACTGAATAATATCTAATAATCGATGAAGAAGCGTTCTTTCTTTATTACGTTCCTTTTACATTTTTTT
>NW_021847372.1:0-943 GCF_003651465.1 Formica exsecta
CGACATCGTCGTACGTAGGTGTGCTTGTCGTATTTCCTCCTTTCCGATCTCGTATCGTGGTAATGCCAAGTTCCGTGAAACACCCGATGCCATTCTTCTTCAACCTACGATTCCTAGCATTTGAAAGTGGAAAGAGATTCCGGGATGTCGCGGTTTTCAGGAAACCGCCTACGAAACTGCCCCATTGTCATGTCTCATGCCGTGTGCCGTGCCGCAAATAATTCGCGAATCATCTTCGATCGCGCGCAATGCGTCGTCATATGTAGGTACGTGTCGCGAATCTTTCGAGGGAGATGCGACGTTTTCTCGCATATAACAGATGGAACGTGCGGAAGATGCGCAAGGGATGCCGCGGCGCCTTGCCAAAAACGTGGCGGTATCGCGGTGTTGTTACATTCGCATTTCTTCCACGCCCTCGAAAATTTTCAGTCGCTGGACAGAAGGCCACGAGATCGTACGGTGTTTCTTGACCACGTACAATATCTCACGCGAGAAGGGAATATACATATATACATAATTTTTTTCGCTGTTATCACTTGGATTCGCGTCATCTCAATCTTAGATATTGCAATTACGAAAAATGTTTACTTGCTACGGATCAATCTTTGTACTATGTGAAAAAATTAGAATTATATCTAGTGTCACAAATAATAATTAATAAATAATTAGAAATTTCTGTACGTGTGTGTATATATATGTATGTACATAAAAATTATAATTTATAAATTATTTTCTCTTAGACGCGGGGGTTAATATAAATTTTTTCAAGTTCTTATTATATTATAAAGCAAAATTAACCTAAACATTTGCGTATATTATATATAAATAAAATGTATGGCCGACTCTGTCGTTTTTTTCGTTAATAAATAATAAATTGTGCACACATATTTTAATTATATTTAGATTATATATAAATCTCTCTCTTTCTCTCTCTCTCTCTCTC
>NW_021847373.1:0-943 GCF_003651465.1 Formica exsecta
TCCGAAATTAGGTTACGGACGAAAAATAAATTTTATACTTTCCTCCTGATTTTTAGTAGCGCCTGTCGCGAGTAAAAAGGACAGTACACGTTCTGACGGCAGTGAATTATCGATGCTCAAGATGCTTCGTCCGAACGATTCGGGTCATCGAAAATTGTGGGGCTTAATTTTAACGATCCGTACATCTTCCTGCGATCGAGTCTGTGTCATGAATACCGACAAGAAACTGCGTCTTCAATTACTGGAGCAATTCAGAGCGGGATGGTAGCGACGACTCGCACGACCGCTTTCACCTTCAGATATTTTCGCCCACGTTGCAGAATAATTGGATTTTCCGCGACATAAAGAACACCGTGCTGCGGGATTTATCGCGTGCCAGTGCGCGGTCCGGGCACGGAGCGGACGTAAAGACCCGAGTTAACAAGGAAATTCTAATCGCGCACGTGACACGCGTGCATGTTGCTCGCGCGAGCAATAATAATGCCGGCACGATTCTAGCCACGCATCTTATGAGGACGCCTTTCGGCGCCGACTCGTAGAACGAATCAGCGCAAATCTCAAGGACTGTGAGAAAGCCCAAGGGCGAAGCCGTGATTAAGTCGGAGAGAATGGGAAACGGGGAGAGTTCCGCGAATAGCAGACTGATAATACTAGTTGGTGATTATTACATACGATATCTGATCTATGTAAAGCTCCTCCTTCACAACATTTTATAAAAGTATATAAAAGTTCCTTTTTATCTGCATCTGAACTTATTCATTTATTCACATAATTAATTATAGTCTCGATTACCCTGCACAAATTTATATAAATATCTTTGACAAACACTATAAAAGAAAAAAGAATAGATAAATAAGACTAATTATAATAATAAATGTAATAAAAAATTTTACAAGCCTATTTGAAGAAAGTAGAAAATAAAAAAACACGCTTTTTCAATTTT
>NW_021847374.1:0-944 GCF_003651465.1 Formica exsecta
AGTTATTTATAAAACGACAGTTTTGCAAATACTTTCATTGTATTCAATATGAGAGCACGTGATGTCAACTTTCGGTTGCTGCTAATTAGTAGCAGTTATCAAGCATTGCATAACGATATTAAATTTAATATTGGATATCTTTATCCGTTTTTAATGACCGATGCAGTATACGTTATGTAATTAGTTTTAAAATAAACGAGATTAATCTTGTTATCGGCAAAGCGGATGAAACGCAATGAATGCAATAATTCTAATAAACTTGCATGTTACGCGCATCTCCCATTCCCCCGTACTTTCTCTTTTTTTTCCTTCCATCAACAAAAACATTTATGAGAATTAATATTAAGTTTTTATTTCGAAGTAAAAAATGACTGGCATTATGTTAAACTTATACACACAAGCCTATTACTATCACGATATTATATATTGCTTTATCTTTTTACATAATTATCGTGCATACTATTATGCATACGTTTTAATATGTTTTTCATTCTTTAAATGCAACAAGAAAAAACATCTAGAAAAATTTATTAGATGTAATCAGTATTTCCGCTCGATACTTTTAAAAGAAGAAAGGGAAAAAAAGAAAATAAACATATGTGAAACATATGTTTATTATTTTTTTCCGTTCAGATGAGCTACTGATTTTCACTGAGTTTTCACTTGAACAAAATCAATGCAAAACTTCGATGACTACTAACGCGTTGTTAATTATCACGAGTAATGCATTGTGTCATGTTACGAACGAGATTGGCGCGACGGCAGTTTCTTCATTATCAATATTTTGTGAAATATATTGAACTTTTTACGCAATATGTACTCTTCTGCCTCTCTTGGCAAACATAATAATTTACCCGCAAAAAAGAATCGCACGGTAAAGGGTTAATAACACAAGAAGCCTCGCACTATACGCACAAAGCCCGTCGGAAAGTGCAAGGTAAGAG
>NW_021847375.1:0-944 GCF_003651465.1 Formica exsecta
TTTTTTTTAATCCAGCAAAGAAATGAAACTACATTTTCAACCGTCATGCGAAAATTTGGTCGAATTCTAACGTTGAGTTTTTAGCCAGATATAAAAGAAGCGTGTATAATGAAATACGGGGACTAATAATAAGCTCGACATAAATTTTGAATCGCGTGAAGCATATTTAGCAGTTTATCTAGTCGACAGAAATCTGTTCATTTGACACGATTTATGCCGAGTATTTAGCCATCCGACCTCCGCTTAATCATGAATTAATTAGCCGATCACTCATACGCTGCTCCCATACATACGCGATGCTTTGTAATATCAGATGGATATCCGTCATAATTTTATTGACTTTAATCATCACATTGCATCATCATGCAAAAGTGTTATATACTCACTAAAAATAAAATGAAATACTCAATCTTTCATAAATTTAAAGCCGGCCGCGCATAATTTCGACTCTGTTTCATGTTTATTTCATCTCCCATAATTGTTCGATATCCGTTGAAACTCCAAGAGAACCTTAAACTGTACTCAATTCCGGATTGAGCTAACCATTTGTTCGAGTAAAGTGAAATTGATTGGCGTCGTTGCGCTATACTAAGGCAAGGAGGAACGTAAATTTTAATTCGCAAGCTACCGAGAGTCGAGAATTGTATAATATTCCACGTAACCGCGCGATTAATCACACTCGGCAACTCGGAGATACGATTTTCTTCTGTATCCGCCGGTCTCTCCGGGCCGAGAAAGCGGCCCGAGAATCCGGGGACTTAAAGAATTCGTCGCAGTAGAAAAAGGCGGATGCGAAATGAGCTGTCAAGCGCCCTCCGGAGATTCCCTCTGTGTATTATACATGGTCGTGTGCGCGCGAGCGGACCTGTTAACTACGTCTTGCGACGAGAGAGCTTTGCAAACTCCTCACGCCTGGCCTTACGTCGACAATGTAAGGAGACGCG
>NW_021847376.1:0-944 GCF_003651465.1 Formica exsecta
CGGTATAAAACTTCTTTCATAAAAGTGATATAGCTCTGGAGCGCGTATTTTGCAAAAACGTTTCAACGTTGACGACTAAAACTTTTCTTACAACGGGTGTTGTTACTCCTGTCGGTATTCAGTGGGAAATTATGGTCGTAGCTTCATTAAGAATTAAACAGGATTTCTGGAAAGTTTAATAAAGACAGAACGCGCGATATTGAAAACTTTTATGAAACTTCCGTTACATTCGCCTTTAAAAGCGGAGACCGTTCATAGGAGGAGAATGCGACGTTTGTTCTACAGATAAAAAACTTTTCGCAAAAATTAGAAAGGCTAAATTAATATTTTTTTTCGTATATATAAATATGTACATAAATATACGTATGTTTATATTTATGCATGTTGTGTTTATTTTGTACAGTGTTATTTAATTACTCTTCCTCTCTAATGAACGCTGTAAATTATAAAATCATTTGCGTTTCTACTTACGCTATTATTTCTACCGACATTTGTGGAAATGAATTCGTAACTCGATGCGTACACTGGATGTATTTCTTTTTTCACTATTGTGTGTCAAGGGAGGATAAATATCTTGCAAATAAGATATTTGCTTGGGTGTTATCGTTAATCTCACTTCATCAACAATTTAACAAATTAACGTGCATAATCCTCGGGCTTTCCTTTCGGAATTTCGGTGCAGAGCATAAATTTTCGTTAGATTGAATGGTTGGAGGCGCATTTCCAGAGAGCTGCGAGAGATGTACGCCCCCCCACACACACACGTTTCTAGATACATGTAGCATATAAGTTCCGTCTCTATGTAGGACGGTTTTCACATGCGGGCGTTATATTCTATCCGTCATCCTGTTCAACGTTCTTGCTCCCTTATTTTCTTTTTTCGTTCACAATATTTCGCGCTTGAGTCGTGTCAATTGACAATACGTTCTGCGAAGAATATTTTT
>NW_021847377.1:0-945 GCF_003651465.1 Formica exsecta
AGAGAGAGAGAAAAGAAACCGGGGGAAGCGGTCGACACAGCGGCACGCTGAGCAACCGGCACGTTTAAATAAAGAGCCGACGGTAGTTGCGATGTTGCCGGATTGGCTCACTATTGATCTGCGGATTCGTTCAGCGCAGCAGCCAGGGGTCATGCGCCTGCGAAACGGCAACGTCGCGCGTCTCCCAGCTGATCGGGGAGCTCCGTTCTCGACTCGGCCAAGCTCTACCGCCGCCGTTTCATCTCTCTCGTTTCATACAAGAATCGCATTGCCTTGTTGCACTCATGCAACTAGAAACGCGATACGTTGCACGGCCTACCCGACCGTGCGACCGCTATTGCCCCGATTCGTAAAGCGAAGACTTCTCTCTTCCTCCCTGTAAGAAAGTGTGTCGTTCCGCTGTGGTACGAATGTACGAAGACGAAACCCTTCTTTCGCTGCTTTTGCCAGCGCATTGCTCGCGTTACGTAACGAACATTATATTTTTTTCACGGCCGGCAGGGCATATAGAGACACAAGATTGCACCAGCGGTGACTCGCTCTTTTTAAAAAGAGAGCTCATATATAATTAAAACGCTCATTTTTTCAGACTCTACACAGGCATCTATATTTATATGTCGTGATAACTAAAAAAATATTAAAACAATGATTTTTCATAAAGAAAACCGAGTATTATTAGAAGTATTTCACATATCATATGGTTATCAATATTAATCATACTCTATCATCTTCGGCTTCATAATTTCTGAGCGCATCATTTTGTGCCACATCTAAAGTGCCACTCAGAAATAATGAGGACAAAAAGAAATCCGAGTACAATTGAACTTTAACATTCTGAATAGTGCAGCAGACACACCTCAACGCGGTCATTGCGTGTAATTCTCTCGCAACAAAAGAGGTTTATCGTATCTCGAAGAATGAAATTTTTATGAGATCCTTTAAGAG
>NW_021847378.1:0-945 GCF_003651465.1 Formica exsecta
GCATTTTGATATCTTTTCTGTAACTCGTCATAGACAAAAATTTTTCAGACGAAAGTTGCATGATTCTGCACGATGCACACATGAAAATATGGATTTAATTTTGAGTTAAATAGAGATGCTCAAGACCTTTCCAACGACCTATAACAATAGTACTTTTCTTTGAAAATTATGTGTGTTTTGAATAAGTGTCCCATTTTAAATCATGCACTTTGGCAACTTTGCATCTTTGCAATAGTTCCTTTTGCACTCACCAAGCACTAGAAGTATGTCGACAATCTTATTCGCGTTGTAATCAGGCATACTAATCAGATACCAGATGACCATAACGGTGAAAACAACTGAATAAACTGAGAAGTAACAAACGAACCGACAATCGACAGATGAACAGATACGCAGATAATACACGAGTGAATAAATAACAAATAAAATAAATTTAAAAAATTCAAAACTTAGCAGAAATGTGAAATAAAATAACATTAATACAGGTCACTGGAAAAATTTTGACATTGTCTACAAGTTAATACAAATGAACTTGTATGATCTCTTCCAAAAAAAAATCACGATGATTTTTACTTGATACCCAGAAAATATTTTAGTCTCCACTATTTCTCCCCCTCAATTGCCAACAAGTTTTGTCTAAAGCGCTTTTATAAAAAGATACTAAAGTGCATCATTTAAAATGGGACACCCACTCAAAACACTCGTAATTTTCAAGAAAAAGTACTATTGTTACAGGTCGTTGGAAAGGTTTAAAGCATTGCTATAATAATCTGCATTCAAAAATAGAGGGTCTCATTTAAGAAAACATCGATGACCTTGATTTGACCTTGAAAAGGTCACTCAAGGTCAAGTTCATATTTTTATTATGTATCCTCCTCCAAATCATGCAACATTTGTCTAAAAAATTTTTGTCTATGACGAGTTACAGAAAAGATATCAAAATGC
>NW_021847379.1:0-945 GCF_003651465.1 Formica exsecta
CAAGAGGAGGAAGAGGCTTAATGCAGAAGTTCAATATGAGTCTCTCAAACTTGGACGCTTGCTATATTTTATTTCTCTTTAGATTAGAATCCGCTGATTGATCGATACGATAGCTGATTAAGGAAGTTAACATATTCTAGAATGATGAATGCGTGTATACATATAATCACGATCATCGTCGAGACGTTGATTGAAAAAGGACAGTCATGATCTTAAGTTGTATATCCACTTGAAAGTTTTTTTTCTTTCTTGAATGTCAATCTTTACTTGAGATAGTGCAACTCTGTAAACAAAAAGTTGAGTAATTTTCTCTCTCCCTTTTTGTGTATTTTAAATATCTAATAATTTTAAAATATTTGCTTTTCATTAAATTTTTTTTCTTACGCAAACATATATACACATATATTTGTATTAAAGAGAACGTTTTGTAATATTGTTCGTTTTACATCGTAAGTACATGTTTTTTTATTTATAAATAATCGCATTTTTACGTCTTCACGCAGATAAAATATTAACGCTTCTTGATGTTATCGAAGCGTCATACTTTCGAAAGATATTTATGAAGCAATTACAACTTGTTCTCCGAAAAATCATATGATAATAATCTCACGCACGAGCAATATAAAAACAGATACACGCATAATGTGCGAGCTACGAAGTGATTATGCGCGGACTTGATTCGGTTGATTTCTCTAATTGGATTTTTAAGTTAAATTTTCACATGACAGACGTCAGTTTGTCCAAAATTCATATTGGCGGCCGGGTCGCCGAGCTCGAGCTTTCGTCGAGTTTTCATCGAATCAATTGTAGAACGAATTTCCACGAGACTCCCGAACGGTCTCTCCCTTGCTTCTAATTAATTGTAGTTAATTATGTTAATTAGCGCAACTAATCCCATCGCGTCATTTTCTACGGCGCTATATTTCTCTCTATCGCGTGTCATTC
>NW_021847380.1:0-945 GCF_003651465.1 Formica exsecta
CACAGGCGAAGTCAAGGCCGCGGGTTATTGCGCGAAACATCAGCTGATAGTATCTCCGGTGACTGGCCGGGCAACGCAGTGCGTGCCCATCTCGATACCCGGGGTCTTTATCATCACTTGCCCACCGATCCATGGCGCGATACGCGCGCTCATCCACCAGGACGATCGACGTTAATCGAGTAACGCCGCGTTTACAGCTCGGCGACATGCAACTAGTGTCTGCCAGCGACCTCGGCAACGGCTCGAAGGGGGAGGCGCGACAAGGGAGGCTAAGGAGAAGGGGAGGGGGATGGCTCGTAGAGGAGATGCACGCCGCCTTGATGTCTTCGAGGCATGCAACCGCAGGATTCATCGCGCGAGGCTCCTCCAGGAAACAATGCTTATATACTGATATGCTAATGGGCTTGCGTTGTCTTTTTATGCACTCGCCGTGAAGCCGTGAAGGCCCCGTATAGTCGCGACAGCATTGCGTGTGAAAACAATTTCGCGGGTCGCTGTCATCCTCCCACGATCGTTTCGCGAAAGGTATATAATCCAACGCGCGCGCGCGCGTGTATTTCACTTTTTTAATTTTCATATATAGTATTTTTGTTGAATGAAAAAACCGTGAAATTTAAATGATCCTTCTATTATACGACAATTAATCGCGTAATAAGATTTTATTTCGTTTCCAAGCTCTTTTTAACAAATGTTTGTTATTTTAAACGTGTTTTAAATTTAATAAAAGGATGATTTAATAAAGGATTCATCACCGAGGGGGGGGGGAGGGGAGTGTGCAAACTTAATTACTTCTAATGCGATTCCATGTCGCCGAAATAAAGATTCACGACTCCCGATATGCGCATCGATTTAGATCCTACGGCCGGAAATGCACATGTTTCTATGATACATGCCGCATCCGACGCCACGCCCTCTCGCCTCACTTAATAATAATAATAATAATAA
>NW_021847381.1:0-946 GCF_003651465.1 Formica exsecta
AACTTCATTGGACGAAAATTACTCGTAAAAAATGTTGTATCAAAATCGGTGAGTCAGAGAGTACGTGGTGTCTCCTTAAGTGAGATCACCTTAAGATACAATCAAGCTTGTTGCGCTCCGACATTACGCGCGATATCACGCGAATGCAAAAAAAAAGTGGAACGGATAAAGCAGTTAACGGGAAAGTGCTTGATAGCGCTCCCGCATTTAGTCTAGTCCGACCGGTTTCTACTAAACGCGAACTCCGCGAGCTGTCCATAACAAGACTCGCCGAACTATCTCACGGGTCCCTTTCCCGTAAAACCGCCAGCTTCCAGTTTTTGCCCGCAGCGCGAGAAACGCCTATAGTTCGACGACGAATTCTGCGTACTTGTGGCGTAAGCTTGTTTACAAGGCCGGCTCTAAAATATTTTATATTGTCAACGCACTTTTTTCAGTCACGCACGGGATATTCCCGTTGCTTCTTTTTGTCTCCTTTTTTTGTTTTCGCGACACACTTGGGTCTCATTGGCTTTCACCTGCGGGCAAAAATCATTGTGTTTTATAGTTGGTAAAGAGGCAATTTTTTTCTCTCTCTAAAAAAAAGATTGATGCGATGCTTTATGTGACGAACGGTTTTATATGCGAGACTCGTGATACAATTAAGTTGAAGAAGGTTTTTAATGTTTCCGTCGCGCTTCCCGGCACATCGACGTGTCCTCCTAGCTTAGAATCGTTAAGCTTCGCGGTTACAACGGTACCCCAAGCAACGTTGCGTACCGTGATTAATGATCCTGCAGTGAGTGAAACGTAGGTGCGCAGAAATAAGTAAAAGTTACATGCGGCAAAGTGGTCGGCCTTGTTCACAGTTTGCCAACAACTGCGAGGTTGTAAAGGCCGTTTTACAGGTGAGAGACACCGTGAGACAAAGGGTGGGAGGATGTTTTTTTTTTTTTTTTTTTTTTTG
>NW_021847382.1:0-946 GCF_003651465.1 Formica exsecta
CATTTATTTACGAAAATACAGTGTTAGCCTTTTTTTTCTCACTGCTAAGAATAATTGCTAGTCTTACAAAAGAGGAACAAATAATTGCGAGGAGGAAGAGATCAAGCATGATAATGTATTGTATACTATAGATGACATAAGCGATAACGTAGTCTGTCGGACAATGACAGATGCACGAATGTCAATGTACCGATAATGATACGACAGCGGGAGAAAAATTGAATTCACCTGGAGTTTGAGGAGTAACCATTTTGGGAGAGTGGCGTCCGCTTGTGCGATATTCGAGACGATATTCGTTACAATTAGAATCTCGTGTTCGGTGGTCGAGTCGCGGTGAGTTTACGCCTTCAAGGTTAGATTAGGTTAGGTCACGGTGATCGATCTTCGCTTCGAGACGGCTTTACAATGAGATCTATTTATCTGTTAATAGAGAAATCGTGGAAAATATATATAAAGGTGATTATATAAATTTCAACCCCTCCGCCGTTGATTTCACCACGATCGGTGGCTCAAACAACAACGATCTAACGTTCTATAAACGTTAAAATAAACAAGATTAATTTAAAAAATTCGAACGGTCTTTCTCGAACGTAGCTTTACATGTTTAAAAGATCAATTTCGCGTCGAAAGGGCGCGGGTGTTCGCGCGAGACGCGCTACTGGATCAATCACGAATGGGACTCATGACCTACGTATATATTCCTATCGTACAAATCGCGAATCACCACCAATCGTGCCGCCCACCAGATCGTGTATCGTTTATCATGGCCTACGACGTGCCGTTCTTCGTCTACCGTCGTCGTTCATCGTCGGGTATCGTCTATAATTTGCCTATTGTCTTCGGTCTACCTGGATGTATGTACAATGTATCGTTGTTAACGTCAACTGTCAATCGTGCCGAGCGCGGATATGAGGACGATCTTTTCCGCCCCCCCCCCCCCCCCCCC
>NW_021847383.1:0-946 GCF_003651465.1 Formica exsecta
TATATATAATAATAATTTTGTTTAAAAAAAAAATGTAACGACAATAACAATGATACATCGTGCAAATTTTATCATTAGGGAGAGTTTCCGGTGTATCGCGTTTACAGTTCGCGCTGCGTCAAACGAAATTGCGTATTGGTGGTTTCGAATAACGAGGGCATGCACATATGCCGCGTGGATGCGCGTGTTTTCCCCTCTTTCCAATCCTCATTTTTGCTGCGATTTTCACTCGCGTGTTTCACCGTGGATTAACTCGATCCGAAACAACAGCAAATAGGAGAGCGCATATATCCGGCGTGTAACTGAAAAAAAAATCACGCCGATGTAACAGCGCGCGTGGAAAATATTCGCGGCGTTTCGCTATGTTTTTAATAACACCGGCTATATATATCGGAAACGCAGGTGCGGAAAGTCGAATAAAGTAGAAATGCGCAAACCGAAACATAGCAGGCTATATGGAAACTAGCGGCCAATGAAACAATAGATTTAATTGAACGCGCGAACTAATGTATATCGGTTTTTCTATATATATATATTTCTTTTGTATCAAAAATCGAGTCGAAATATTTTCAATTTAAATTTTCAATTTAATATTCACTTTGATATTTTGAACAGTCAGATCATCTTTTTTCAAATTATTTATATTATAGTTTTGTCGAAAGTTCTTTTCTTAAATCTTCAAGTGGGAAACTGTTCGTTTACTATCTACTTAAGGTAAAAAACGTAATTCTTATATTTAAAAAATCTATCAAAATTCTCTCAAATCTATAAATGTGAGAAAATTGTTGATGAAAATGGTTGAAAATAGGAACAAAATTTTGACTCGGAATGGCAATGCGCACAGATGTGATGAATGAAAAACTATTTTTCACTATAGAAAGATTCTTCATATGACGAATCACGTCAAAGGCGATATTCATATACGGAAGCGTACACAAAAAAAAAA
>NW_021847384.1:0-947 GCF_003651465.1 Formica exsecta
CTCCTTTCTCTTCTCTTTCTCTCACCTGAACTCTCGCTGACGCTTCTCTCACCTAAGATCTCGCGGAAGCCTATCGCGATCAGCGTTGCGTCGAGCCGAGCGTGACTCGTAATGAAAGTTTGCAATTAGCGTCCTATGGTGCTCCAAGAAGTCATGGATAATAAGGAGCCTGGTCTGACTAGTCATTTGTTAAAATCTTTTAAATAACAGCCTGCGCATGTAGCTCGAGGTGAGACAGGTCGGTGTAATGTTACTACGCATATTTATCGTAAATGAAATCTTCCCAAGCAAACGAAACTTTTGCATTCTTCTTTTCGCTTGATCCCATCGTCAAAAATTTGAAGAAGAATTTTTCATTAGTGTTTTATTTTTACTATCTTTCTGGGAAGAAATTTTATATAATTACAGTAATTATAGTTAATATAGAATTATTTTTTGACGATTGGTTGACGAGGAAGCAAATCACAAAAAATTTAATTTTAATAAGTTTCACGTTAAAATTATTCAAAAGTTTATTCGCAACATTAAAGTCAGGATATGGGTATATAGCCAGCGGACAGATTACAAAACAATTTAGATTGTCCGAGGAAGCATTAGAGATGGTCATTGGGGAACGGCACTGTCAGTTTGCTGTCAAATTTTGTGGCCGGCAACAATACTTTGTAGGGGCAAGTCAAGGCGATTCAATACCATCTGCCAGTTCCCAGCCTGATTTATTCACACGGCACTTCGTGTCTATTTTTTAGCGACATCCCTTGCCGACGCTTGTCGCGAAGCGATTATTGACTGTTGTCGGCAATAATCTGCTGTTTTATTTTGTCTCTTTCTTTATAAAGCGTCATTCATTAAAAATCTTGCTTCGATCGTTTCGCAATGAATTTAATAAACGAGGTCAGTTAGGAAACCCGACTCTATGACATATGCACAATCGTGATGCATAATTTGTA
>NW_021847385.1:0-947 GCF_003651465.1 Formica exsecta
AGAGAGAGAGAGAGAGAGGAAGAGAGAGAGAAAGTACGCTATGATGAGAAAGAGAAAAAGAGAACTTATTGCAGCCACGACGGAGAATAAAGTAGCGAACGTTCTTCGAGTGTTCGTCAAAGTTGCATGATACTTGGAGACTGCAGTGCGTCGTTCCGTAGCCGGCTAGGAGAATACGGAAAAAGAAAGTAGGAAGAAAGAAGGAGCACCTGAAAGAAGGAATCGTAGAAACCCGCATGGCCCGGCTCTCAGACCATCCACCTGCTCGATTGAAATCTTTGACTAGCTGAAAGAAATACGAGATTTCGATGATAAACCAGTGTTCAATGTGTTATTTTTTCCTCTTTCTTAGTATTTGCATGAATAATATTATTTATAAGCAACTGCTTTTATTCTAAATAATTTAATATGATTATTACAAATTTGCCACAAATAAATACCTTATTATAAAAGAAAATAATTAAATTGAGGAGATAATGTTTAAAAAGATTAAACATAGCTGCTGATAATTAATTTTGAACACAATCTCGCGCTCTCTTCAAGTTGGCAATAAATTCGAACACGTGAATTATTATCTGATTTGTCATTGTAATAGGATCGCAGTTAGATATGTTACAGGCTTTTCGATTACAAAACGTTGAGAATCTCTGCTTCACACGACGACTATTGTAACCGGCAACGACAACGTAGCCTCATTTCGTTTCATTCGCGTGGGTGGGTGTTATAGCAACATATATATACACCCATACAGAGACATCTAAATAAGTCACACGTGAGTTCTCTTACGATTTTTATCAGTATCGTCTACCTGTCGGTAGTTCCCGCGTTCGTGGGCGTACGTGGTCGATGGCTACGCGTGCAATGGTGTAAATAAATAAATCACGCTGAGCGCTATACGAGTTTCCGCACTATTGTTGCTTCATTGTGCTTCCCGTCTGCGATGCTAC
>NW_021847386.1:0-948 GCF_003651465.1 Formica exsecta
TATTGAGAATGGCATAAATATATTCGAATTGTATTTGCGATTTGAGAGTGACGCTTAAAATATCGTGTTTTGAATCTAGAATGTATATGGATGAAAAGATATCATCGAGATTGGAGATCACGCGATTAGTGGATAAAATCTGTTCATAGTTTTATGATTGTAGGATAATACGAATCTCGCGATTCTTTCTTTTCTTTCGACGTTAGAGAGGAAGGAATTATCTCGCGCATCTGAAAATGCATCGCGGAAAATTGATGTATTTTGAAGGCCCGCGGCTCCAGGAGAAGATAACTACTAATTTGTCTAATCCATCTTTGCACCGGCTACATACATCTTAGGCAGTAATGGATTCGAGAGAGGTACTGTGCTCGGACAGATGATCGATGGGCGGAAAACTTAGGAACAATAGAGGTTCAAGGACGTAAACTTCATCCGGAGGAGCGGAGGATTGCTTTAAAGGGCGTAGAAGAATGAACAGGGCATACTAGACAAGATTCATGATAAATTATGATCAATATTAATCTGCCAGAGTGAAAAAAACGTCTATAACGATTCTTCTTTATTTAGAATTCAGCGGATAAAAATAAACCGCATAGATATGAAGTGTTTTTCCCGCGGCAATGCAGCATTTATATTCTAATACACAATGCGGCTGCATTTTATGCGAACAATGCTTACCTCGCATCGTATAATTTAATGCTTAATGGTTTTGATTTTGGTTTTCGCTTTCGCATTATTATATATTTCTGCATGCAAAATAAAATATTATTGTTATTTTTTATGCTTTCAAATTCATATAAAATGCAAAAGCGAAATGCACACAATTGTATATAATGAGAACAATGCTCGACTTTTTATTTAATGTGGAATATACAATTTTTTAAATGGCGATTTTTTACAAAGCTCAGCGGTTATAAAGTTCAATTTACTTTGAGATTTATATACACG
>NW_021847387.1:0-948 GCF_003651465.1 Formica exsecta
CAATACATATATATATAACACGCTTTTGTTGTTCTCTTACTCCACCTAAGCAATCACGTTGGTATCTATTCACCTTCTCTGTGCATCGTTCAGTCAAGCGCGATTATCTGGCGGTAAATTAAGATGGATTATTTCGATAGGAATTAACTTTACACTTGTAGAAACTATTAGAACAAATTAGTGCAAATTTTGGTAAACAATAAAAGTTCAGTACGAATATGTTAAAGATAGGAATTAATCTTTATTTTGAAAGATCTTGTCTTTGATTTAATTTATTTCAAACAAATTTGTTCTTTTCTCTCATATTTGCTATTGTTCTTTTTTTTTTATAAGGAGCTTTGCATTTACATGTTTCTAAAACCCAATTAATTTAACATTTCTATTTCTTGTAATTTAAAAATTATTCAGATATTTCGATAATAAAATTCTTCTTAATTTAATCATTATGCTACATAAGCTACTAGAGATTTATAAGACATTTTATATTATTGGCATTTTATTTCCACTTCCCTGGATAATTTCACAGTGATATTGGCAATTAAAACAGTATCAAACAAAGTACATACATACTTACAAAGTATTATTCCCTCTGCTTTGTATATCGACGATATAACATAACATCCTCCGCGCTTTATACACGACGGATCTGCAGCAGGAAACTGCTGCTTAAATTTAATGTTTAATAGACCGTGCGGCTGTGGTCCCCCGAACCCAGCATTTTAATGCTTTATTTAATCGGGATGCGACCGAAATGCATTTGAATCAAAATCGATGCGACGACGCGTGCCAATCGTTTACCGTTATTTGCATCGTGTCATTTTGATCTTGCACAGAGATAATAGATAGCTGATTGCGTCGTAAGTTAGATAGTTGATTAGCATTAATCAGAATCGCTGATTCATTGTTATGACCATTACAAAAAAAATAAAGCTATCTCATTCTCTCTCT
>NW_021847388.1:0-948 GCF_003651465.1 Formica exsecta
TATATATTTTTTTTTCTTCCCTCTCGCATATTTCCCGCTAATCTGTTTCGGTGAAAGCTCGTTCCTAATCTCTTATTTGTTCTTTTTTTATTATTTTTTATACTTTTTATTTAAATTACTTCCATAAATTTTTTTATTTTTCGTTTATTTAATCTATCCTGCGCGCATCATCATCGATCGACAATAGCTTCTCATTTAATAGTTTATTAATTTATTCTGTTCTCATTTAAAAAAAATTTAATTTTATAATTTTTAACATCCTACCTAGATAAAACTGGTCATTATATTACTTGTCAATAAATAATATATAAATACATAGGTACATACTTCATCGTCATCATCTCTCCTTTCTCTTTCTTGTGCTTTCCCTTTCCTCTCTTTTATGTTAGATCTATTCTCCCTTGTACGCCGACAATTTTCTATCATACGTATGTATCAAGGGATATCGGTAAATATTATAAAAACTTCTCTATTCGTACACGAAAGAGAAAACGATGATGATGATGATGATAATGACCCGCTCTCGCGAACGTAATCGTAATAATATTAATAGAGTAATCGCAATAATAGTAATAGCATAATAATAATAATCGCGCAATGATAACAAGCACAATAGTAGTTAAAAATAACCGGTATATAATAATAATCGTATTTATAACAATATCGATTATTCTCGTTTTTCCTTCTTTTTTTCAATGTCACAATGCCTTTCTCTCTTTCTTTTACACGTTTCTTCTATTATAAAATTTTTTCGCTCTCTTCGCTGCTCTTTGCTAGTCAGCGAAATAAAATCTTGGTCGCGCATAGTTTAACCGAAAAAAGAAAAACGGCATAATCAGACTCTTCTCGCAAATTTTCTCGGCAATTGATCTTCATCATTCAAACGCTCTTCTGCGTCTGGTAAACGCGATACAATAAACAAAGAGAATGAACAATAAATAATCAGAC
>NW_021847389.1:0-949 GCF_003651465.1 Formica exsecta
ATTATCACAGGCGAATTGACAGAAACAGAACATTTGGAACATAAAATCACAACTGAAACGAAAGATATAGACGATAAATTGATAGCAGATGAGAAAAAAATTGAACATGACATTGCGAGTGCGGCAGAAGATGTTGATAAAATTGCCAAGGATGACCAAGATACGATTGGCAAAAAAGTAGAGGAAAAAATACATGATATCGTCGATAGCGCTGAAACTACGAAAGATAAAACAATTAAGGAAGCTAAGAAAGCAAAAGAGAAAGGATCAGGATTCCTCTCAGGAATATTCAAAGGCGCGAAACATGCCGTGGAAGAAGTATCCGATGATATCAAGGAATTCTTAGACGATACGAAGAAAGAAGCTGTCTTAGAGGAACCGCGAGGCAGAGAAGCGACAACCACTGGTTTAAAGGATTTGGAACAACAGAAGGACAGTGTGGCAGCTAGCGCAAAAGATGCTACTAATAAAGCTGCGACTGACGTGAAGGATGCCAGAGATAAAATAATATCTGCTGTGAAGGGAAAGAAGGAAGAAGTTGCAGAGAAAATTTCAAAAGATGTGGAAAAGGCAGCAGATAACGCGAAAGCTACTACCGACAAGGTAACAGATACAAAGAAGATCGGAGAAAAAATGGAGATCACTGCAAAAGATGTCGCGCACGCTGGCGAAAAAATTAAAGAAGAGGTTACAACGGAAATAAAGGAAGATGCTAAAGCTATGAAAGAAAAGCTATCTTCCAATGCTGATTTGGCTACTGATGCCGCAATATCTACCAAGGACAAAGCAGCCAAGGAGGCGAAGAAAATTAAAGAGAAAGGAAGCGGTTTCTTTTCTGGAATATTTAAAGGTGCAAAACACACCGTAGATGATGCGGCTAACGATGTTAAAGAATTTTTAGATGAGACAAAGAAAGAAGCTATATTACAAGAAGAAAATTCCAAAGAAA
>NW_021847390.1:0-949 GCF_003651465.1 Formica exsecta
TAAATAATGGTTTTATCTTTTTTATGATTTAAAATTATATACTGCTCTTAATAAGAAAAATGAATATTTAATCAAAAGTTTGATTTGAATAAATATTATAAAAAGCACGAAATATTATCAAATTATACAATATAATTTTCTGGAATACAAAAAAAATCTCACAAACTAATCATACAGCTGTTCGGTGTCTAATGACAGGAAAATTGTTATCGAAAGTTCCACGTCATCGATTTATCCTATAAGTGATTAATTAGATGCATAACGATTAAACAAACGATAAACAATGATTTAACAAATGATTGTCGTTACACTTTGCAGTAGCGTCGTGACGCATCGATCGACGACCGTGACGACGCAGTCAACCACGACGGAGATGACGGAGCCGCCGCCACCACCTCCTCCGCCAATGTATCCGCCGATGCCCACTCCGCCCAAGAACAACAACAATAAGCGAATCACTTCCGAGGCGGCCGAGAACGCCGCGCTCATAATCGGCATAATAGCTGGCGCGCTGATAGCGATAGTCCTCATCATATTGATAATCCTTAAATTTAAGAACCGGCCAGAGACGAACTACAAGGTGGATGAAACGAAGACGTTCTGTCAGGATCCGAACGCGGCCTTGCTGGGCGCCGCAGGTTCCGGCCAGGCCTTCAACGGTGCCCTCAAGAATGGCGCCAACGGCAGCAAACCTAACAAGAAACGAGAACTAATAGACATTAAAGAGTGGTACGTGTAAAGAATCGTCCATACGGCGAAGACATTGCTTTGCGTATCGAGGTTCGCGTATCGAGGTCCGAAGACACGCTCGCGTCTTTCGTCATCCTTTCATCTTTTATTGTTGGGAAAAATCGTGGACTGAGAGAGACATCCTTCTTTCGTAGCGAAACGATCCTCCTTGGTATCGCGAGTGTGCAAAAAAAAAAAAAAAAAAAAAAAAAAAAAGGGG
>NW_021847391.1:0-950 GCF_003651465.1 Formica exsecta
AAAAGAAGTGGTTGGTGCGAGAAATGATAGTAGTACCGTATGGAGAACATCAAGGAAAAACCCTTGAGGCACGAAGATAACTGGTAAATTTTAGTACTCTACTTGCCGTCAAGAATTTCTTTTTCTTCTCCCTCCGCTTTCGCTTGTTCCCTCTCTTTCTTTATCCACTTGCTGTTTGCTGATGGGGGAGAGAGTAGAAAGGTACTAGAATTTTTAAGTCTTCCACCTCACAAAGCTGACATGATGTCCGTCGAAGGAAGGCTCTTTAGCTCGTAACATTCGTGCCATAACCGTCCTCAGAGATAGCCCTCATTTGGTCAGATAGGACTCCTTCGTACGTCCATCCCAAGTGTCTTCGAGCATGAAGCGGAAATGTCTTCTGAGATCAGTAGACCAGATACCTGACATTGATCACTCAAGCTCGCTGGCCATTTAAACCGTTATAGAATCGAGAATCGAAAGAAAATATATACTAGGATAGATAAAATATAAACGAGACTTATTCAAAAAATACTTATTTGATTAATATACGTAAAAACTAAAATACACAAAATTGTTTTTCTACATTGTATCCACTAATGTTTACACATTTTTGCCATCGCACTGGCAGTTTTTTTATATCTACTTTATAAAAAGTAGCAGAACGTGTACAAAGCCAATTGCGCACGAAGTCTTTTACCTCACCGTTGTTAGAAAACCTTTCTCCCTATAAGACTTCTTTAAGAGATCCAAACAAATCCATCATATGTGAAAATGCGCATCAAAAATGTGTCTCTTTCTGCTGCATGGCGATCCAAAAGCTTTCAAGAGATTTCAGACCTTATGACTTTCTGATCTGCATTCAAAATTCGAGGCACTCGTCGTGCAGTGATTTTTTGAAATCATAATTCATTCTCAATTGTTTCCACATTTCCATAACTTATGCCAGTCCCTTTACTAATTTCACAAAT
>NW_021847392.1:0-950 GCF_003651465.1 Formica exsecta
TTAAATTAATTAAATTAAAATAATTATTAAATATATATGTGTTAAAATTTTCTTGCGTTAGAAACTTGCATATAAAAATACATATATTACTGCAAATATAGTTTGCATTTGACTAAATAATATAAATCAAATATGCCCAAAATAATCATGAAAGTAAGAAAGATCAAAAATTGATTCTTCCTGTAAACACGTAAATAAAATTTAAATTTTACTGCATACAAATATAAATAAATTTTTTTTCTAACATATATATAATTATTTACATATACATATTTATAATGGCATTGCCGAAAGTCCTTGTAACTGTCTGCAACTGACAATTTATGGCGCCTGTCTTTTGCAATCGGGAAGTATATCCTCCGCATAAATTGAAACGTAGGCGAGCCATAATACGACAGGTGCAAGATAGATGTGTCTCGGAGGGTTCATTATGTCACGATTTCAATCCAAGGGTGAAAAATTGTGTGGCTTTCAACTTGTCTGGACTCTATTAATGGAAATCGAGATCTTTAAATTCATGAGAAACAGAAGTGTATTACGAGAAACGGTAATATACTCATTGGTACTCGCGTAATACGCACAACCAGGAGATCGACTGCAACGATCTGTTCGACTTTCGCTCCCTATATGGGCTAGAACCATGACGAAGACATCTCTCACCTCTCTTTTCTCTCGCTCTTGTCCGCTTCCAGCATCGTACCGCACGCTGAGTTTTAACCCCGTCTCGTAATCTTGCGTAAGAACTAACATCCAAAGTCTGTCAATACGACGAGCACGATTTGAGAGAACCACGGGACATCCAATTACACGCATTACACGCAATGCGTCACGCTTGAGGAAACCGTAAACGTCATCCCGCGAGTCAATGCATCTTCGTTGTTCATTATGATTTTCGTTTAATGCTGTCGGTGACATCGATGACGTCGCAAAAACGTCAATTTGACGTCAAT
>NW_021847393.1:0-950 GCF_003651465.1 Formica exsecta
ATATTTTTCAAGTACGCGAACAAACTGTCCTAGATATCTGGCGTACGACTTGTTCCTGATAAAGAAACAATTTCCGTTCGAACAAACCCGCTCAACAAACGGAGATTGCTATTTCCGGTGACGCATTGTTCAATCGAGACAGCGACTGGAATTTCGCGACGTAAATCGAAAATTGTTTTATCGACCGTAATATCAGCATATAAATGTCAATGAAAGATTATCGCCAAGAAATTGTTACGATAATTGTAAGTTTGGCGATAGTATCATTGACGTGGACGAATGTCATTAAAATCACTCATATAAAAATAATATAAATACCAATAAAAATAATGGTTTGTGCACACATACATTATTTTAAAAAATATAAGAAAAATTAGTGTTTTTTCTTGCGTTTTTAAATTATATTTTATCATTATAAGATTATAATTAACGACAATATACGGCTTGATTTTATTAACTGACAGCATCGATGTGGCACTTATAACTCTAGCACATCCTCTATTCAAAGAATCGGATGACCCTCAAAAAGCGAACCTAATGACGCGTTACTAATTGCGCCGTCTCATTCGTTACGGCAAGAACGGCTTATAAGCGCGATCGAGTTTCAGTGACAAGAAGCTTACTGTTGATGTCAACGCGAATTGCATTGAGACAAAAAAAACTTCGGTTATCACAAAACGTTCGTTAAGTTCGTAATTAAATTATTAACATCGTTTTTGCAAAGTTTCCCATATTTCAGTAATTAAACATTATTTAAATAACTTTTATATCTGTCCGAAAAAAATTCCACGAGAATTTTATAAATATTTCTTAAGCAGATATACATGCTTTTCTCCCACTCCTGTTCCCGTGAAATATATACATCATACCAAATTTCCCTAATCGACTTTAATCGCTACCTACCGTTCCCTGTTTCGACATCGAACACGTTCGAACTCTCGCCCGGCGGC